>NW_027043115.1:300000-390246 GCF_036013475.1 Columba livia
TCTTCTTTCTTACTTCTTTCTTACTTCTTTCGTACTTCTTTCTTACTTCTTTCTTTCTTACTTCTTTCTTACTTCTTTCTTTCTTACTTCTTTCGTACTTCTTTCGTACTTCTATCTTCTTTCTTACTTCTTTCTTACTTCTTTCGTACTTCTTTCTTACTTCTTTCTTTCTTACTTCTTTCTTACTTCTTTCTTACTTCTTTCTTTCTTCTTTCTTACTTCTTTCTTTCTTCTTTCTATCTTCTTTCTTACTTCTTTCTTCATTCCTTCTTACTTCTTTCTTACTTCTTTCTTACTTCTTTCTTACTTCTTTCTTACTTCTTTCTTTCTTACTTCTTTCTTTCTTCTTTCTTACTTCTTTCTTTCTTCTTTCTTACTTCTTTCTTTCTTCTTTCTATCTTCTTTCTTACTTCTTTCTTCATTCCTTCTTACTTCTTTCTTACTTCTTTCCTACTTCTTTCTTACTACTTTCTTACTTCTTTCTTACTTCTTTCTTTCTTACTTCTTTCTTTCTCCTTACTTTCTTCTTTCTTTCTTCTTTATATCTTCTTTCTTACTTCTTTCTTACTTCTTTCTTACTTCTCTCTTACTTCTTTCTTACTTCTTTCTTACTTCTTTCTTACTTCTTTCTTACTTCTTTCTTCATTCCTTCTTACTTCTTTCTTACTTCTTTCTTACTTCTTTCTTACTTCTTTCTTACTTCTTTCTTACTTCTTTCTTACTTCTTTCTTCTTTCTTTCTTTCTTCTTTCTTACTTCTTTCTTACTTCTTTCTTTCTTACTTCTTTCGTACTTCTTTCGTACTTCTTTCTTCTTTCTTACTTCTTTCTTACTTCTTTCTTCTTTCTTTCTTACTTCTTTCTTACTTCTTTCTTACTTCTTTCTTCTTTCTTTCTTTCGTCTTTCTTACTTCTTTCTTACTTCTTTCTTTCTTACTTCTTTCGTACTTCTTTCGTACTTCTTTCTTCTTTCTTACTTCTTTCTTACTTCTTTCTTCTTTCTTTGTTATTTCTTTCTTACTTCTTTCTTACTTCTTACTTCTTTCTTACTTCTTTCTTACTTCTTTTTTACTTCTTTCTTCTTTCTTTCTTACTTCTTTCTTACTTCTTTCTTACTTCTTACTTCTTTCTTACTTCTTTCTTACTTCTTACTTCTTTCTTACTTCTTTCTTACTTCTTTCTTACTTCTTTCTTACTTCTTTCTTTCTTCTTTCTTACTTCTTCCTTTCTTCTTTCTTACTTCTTTCTTACTTCTTTCTTCATTCCTTCTTACTTCTTTCTTACTTCTTTCTTACTTCTTTCTTTCTTCTTTCTTACTTCTTCCTTTCTTCTTTCTTACTTCTTTCTTACTTCTTTCTTCATTCCTTCTTACTTCTTTCTTACTTCTTTCTTAATTCTTTCTGCTTTCTTTCTTTCTTCTTTCTTTCTTCTTTCTTACTTCTTTCTTACTTCTTTCTTACTTCTTTCTTCATTCCTTCTCACTTCTTTCTTACTTCTTTCTTACTTCTTTCTTACTTCTTTCTTACTTCTTTCATACTTCTTTCTTATTTCTTTCTTACTTCTTTCTAACTTCTTTCTTACTTCTTTCTTACTTCTTTCTTACTTCTTTCTTTCTTACTTCTTTCGTACTTCTTTCTTACTTCTTTCTTACTTCTTTCTTACTTCTTTCTTATTTCTTTCTTACTTCTTTCTTACTTCTTTCTTACTTCTTTCTTACTTCTTTCTTTCTTACTTCTTTCGTAATTCTTTCTTACTTCTTTCTTACTTCTTTCTTACTTCTTTCTTACTTCTTTCTAAATTCTTTCTTACTTCTTTCTTTCTTACTTCTTTCTTACTTCTTTCGTACTTCTTTCTTACTTCTTTTTACTTCTTTCTTACTTTTTTCTTCATTCCTTCTTACTTCTTTCTTACTTCTTTCTTACTTCTTTCTTTCTTATTTCTTACTTCTTTCTTTCTTCTTTCTTACTTCTTTCTTACTTTTTTCTTCATTCCTTCTTACTTCTTTCTTACTTCTTTCTTACTTCTTTCTTACTTCTTTCTTACTTCTTTCTTCTTTCTTTCTTTCTTCTTTCTTTCTTCTTTCTTACTTCTTTCTTACTTCTTTCTTACTTCTTTCTTACTACTTTCTTACTTCTTTCTTACTTCTTTCTTTCTTACTTCTTTCTTTCTCCTTACTTTCTTCTTTCTTTCTTCTTTATATCTTCTTTCTTACTTCTTTCTTACTTCTTTCTTACTTCTTTCTTACTTCTTTCTTACTTCTTTCTTACTTCTTTCTTACTTCTTTCTTACTTCTTTCTTCATTCCTTCTTACTTCTTTCTTACTTCTTTCTTACTTCTTTCTTACTTCTTTCTTACTTCTTTCTTACTTCTTTCTTCTTTCTTTCTTTCTTCTTTCTTACTTCTTTCTTACTTCTTTCTTTCTTACTTCTTTCGTACTTCTTTCGTACTTCTTTCTTCTTTCTTACTTCTTTCTTACTTCTTTCTTCTTTCTTTCTTACTTCTTTCTTACTTCTTTCTTACTTCTTTCTTCTTTCTTTCTTTCGTCTTTCTTACTTCTTTCTTACTTCTTTCTTTCTTACTTCTTTCGTACTTCTTTCGTACTTCTTTCTTCTTTCTTACTTATTTCTTACTTCTTTCTTCTTTCTTTGTTATTTCTTTCTTACTTCTTTCTTACTTCTTACTTCTTTCTTACTTCTTTCTTACTTCTTTCTTACTTCTTTCTTCTTTCTTTCTTACTTCTTTCTTACTTCTTTCTTACTTCTTACTTCTTTCTTACTTCTTTCTTACTTCTTACTTCTTTCTTACTTCTTTCTTACTTCTTTCTTACTTCTTTCTTACTTCTTTCTTTCTTCTTTCTTACTTCTTCCTTTCTTCTTTCTTACTTCTTTCTTACTTCTTTCTTCATTCCTTCTTACTTCTTTCTTACTTCTTTCTTACTTCTTTCTTTCTTCTTTCTTACTTCTTCCTTTCTTCTTTCTTACTTCTTTCTTACTTCTTTCTTCATTCCTTCTTACTTCTTTCTTACTTCTTTCTTAATTCTTTCTGCTTTCTTTCTTTCTTCTTTCTTTCTTCTTTCTTACTTCTTTCTTACTTCTTTCTTACTTCTTTCTTCATTCCTTCTCACTTCTTTCTTACTTCTTTCTTACTTCTTTCTTACTTCTTTCTTATTTCTTTCTTACTTCTTTCTTACTTCTTTCTTACTTCTTTCTTACTTCTTTCTTTCTTACTTCTTTCTTACTTCTTTCGTACTTCTTTCTTACTTCTTTTTACTTCTTTCTTACTTTTTTCTTCATTCCTTCTTACTTCTTTCTTACTTCTTTCTTACTTCTTTCTTTCTTATTTCTTACTTCTTTCTTTCTTCTTTCTTACTTCTTTCTTACTTTTTTCTTCATTCCTTCTTACTTCTTTCTTACTTCTTTCTTTCTTCTTTCTTACTTCTTTCTTACTTCTTTCTTCTTTCTTTCTTTCTCCTTTCTTTCTTCTTTCTTACTTCTTTCTTACTTCTTTCTTACTTCTTTCTTACTTCTTTCTTACTTTTTCTTACTTCTTTCTTACTTCTTTCTTACTTCTTTCTTACTTCTTTCTTACTTCTTTCTTTCTTACTTCTTTCGTACTTCTTTCGTACTTCTATCTTCTTTCTTACTTCTTTCTTACTTCTTTCTTACTTCTTTCTTTCTTACTTCTTTCTTACTTCTTTCTTACTTCTTTCTTTCTTCTTTCTTACTTCTTTCTTTCTTCTTTCTTTCTTACTTCTTTCGTACTTCTTTCGTACTTCTATCTTCTTTCTTACTTCTTTCTTACTTCTTTCGTACTTCTTTCTTACTTCTTTCTTTCTTACTTCTTTCTTACTTCTTTCTTACTTCTTTCTTTCTTCTTTCTTACTTCTTTCTTTCTTCTTTCTATCTTCTTTCTTACTTCTTTCTTCATTCCTTCTTACTTCTTTCTTACTTCTTTCTTACTTCTTTCTTACTTCATTCTTACTTCTTTCTTTCTTACTTCTTTCGTACTTCTTTCGTACTTCTATCTTCTTTCTTACTTCTTTCTTACTTCTTTCTTCTTTCTTTCTTACTTCTTTCTTACTTCTTTCTTACTTCTTACTTCTTTCTTACTTCTTTCTTACTTCTTTCTTACTTCTTTCTTCATTCCTTCTTACTTTTTTCTTCATTCCTTCTTACTTCTTTCTTACTTCTTTCTTACTTCTTTCTTTCTTATTTCTTACTTCTTTCTTTCTTCTTTCTTACTTCTTTCTTACTTTTTTCTTCATTCCTTCTTACTTCTTTCTTACTTCTTTCTTACTTCTTTCTTACTTCTTTCTTACTTCTTTCTTCTTTCTTTCTTTCTTCTTTCTTTCTTCTTTCTTACTTATTTCTTACTTCTTTCTTACTTCTTTCTTACTTCTTTCTTACTTCTTTCTTACTTCTTTCTTACTTCTTTCTTACTTCTTTCTTACTTCTTTCTTTCTTACTTCTTTCGTACTTCTTTCGTACTTCTATCTTCTTTCTTACTTCTTTCTTACTTCTTTCGTACTTCTTTCTTACTTCTTTCTTTCTTACTTCTTTCTTACTTCTTTCTTTCTTACTTCTTTCGTACTTCTTTCGTACTTCTATCTTCTTTCTTACTTCTTTCTTACTTCTTTCGTACTTCTTTCTTACTTCTTTCTTTCTTACTTCTTTCTTACTTCTTTCTTACTTCTTTCTTTCTTCTTTCTTACTTCTTTCTTTCTTCTTTCTATCTTCTTTCTTACTTCTTTCTTCATTCCTTCTTACTTCTTTCTTACTTCTTTCTTACTTCTTTCTTACTTCTTTCTTACTTCTTTCTTTCTTACTTCTTTCGTACTTCTTTCTTACTTCTTTCTTTCTTCTTTCTTACTTCTTTCTTTCTTCTTTCTATCTTCTTTCTTACTTCTTTCTTCATTCCTTCTTACTTCTTTCTTACTTCTTTCTTACTTCTTTCTTACTACTTTCTTACTTCTTTCTTACTTCTTTCTTTCTTACTTCTTTCTTTCTCCTTACTTTCTTCTTTCTTTCTTCTTTATATCTTCTTTCTTACTTCTTTCTTACTTCTTTCTTACTTCTCTCTTACTTCTTTCTTACTTCTTTCTTACTTCTTTCTTACTTCTTTCTTACTTCTTTCTTCATTCCTTCTTACTTCTTTCTTACTTCTTTCTTACTTCTTTCTTACTTCTTTCTTACTTCTTTCTTACTTCTTTCTTACTTCTTTCTTCTTTCTTTCTTTCTTCTTTCTTACTTCTTTCTTACTTCTTTCTTTCTTACTTCTTTCGTACTTCTTTCGTACTTCTTTCTTCTTTCTTACTTCTTTCTTACTTCTTTCTTCTTTCTTTCTTACTTCTTTCTTACTTCTTTCTTACTTCTTTCTTCTTTCTTTCTTTCGTCTTTCTTACTTCTTTCTTACTTCTTTCTTTCTTACTTCTTTCGTACTTCTTTCGTACTTCTTTCTTCTTTCTTACTTCTTTCTTACTTCTTTCTTCTTTCTTTGTTATTTCTTTCTTACTTCTTTCTTACTTCTTACTTCTTACTTCTTTCTTACTTCTTTCTTACTTCTTTTTTACTTCTTTCTTCTTTCTTTCTTACTTCTTTCTTACTTCTTTCTTACTTCTTACTTCTTTCTTACTTCTTTCTTACTTCTTACTTCTTTCTTACTTCTTTCTTACTTCTTTCTTACTTCTTTCTTACTTCTTTCTTTCTTCTTTCTTACTTCTTCCTTTCTTCTTTCTTACTTCTTTCTTACTTCTTTCTTCATTCCTTCTTACTTCTTTCTTACTTCTTTCTTACTTCTTTCTTTCTTCTTTCTTACTTCTTCCTTTCTTCTTTCTTACTTCTTTCTTACTTCTTTCTTCATTCCTTCTTACTTCTTTCTTACTTCTTTCTTAATTCTTTCTGCTTTCTTTCTTTCTTCTTTCTTTCTTCTTTCTTACTTCTTTCTTACTTCTTTCTTACTTCTTTCTTCATTCCTTCTCACTTCTTTCTTACTTCTTTCTTACTTCTTTCTTACTTCTTTCTTACTTCTTTCATACTTCTTTCTTATTTCTTTCTTACTTCTTTCTAACTTCTTTCTTACTTCTTTCTTACTTCTTTCTTACTTCTTTCTTTCTTACTTCTTTCGTACTTCTTTCTTACTTCTTTCTTACTTCTTTCTTACTTCTTTCTTATTTCTTTCTTACTTCTTTCTTACTTCTTTCTTACTTCTTTCTTACTTCTTTCTTTCTTACTTCTTTCGTAATTCTTTCTTACTTCTTTCTTACTTCTTTCTTACTTCTTTCTTACTTCTTTCTAAATTCTTTCTTACTTCTTTCTTTCTTACTTCTTTCTTACTTCTTTCGTACTTCTTTCTTACTTCTTTTTACTTCTTTCTTACTTTTTTCTTCATTCCTTCTTACTTCTTTCTTACTTCTTTCTTACTTCTTTCTTTCTTATTTCTTACTTCTTTCTTTCTTCTTTCTTACTTCTTTCTTACTTTTTTCTTCATTCCTTCTTACTTCTTTCTTACTTCTTTCTTACTTCTTTCTTACTTCTTTCTTACTTCTTTCTTCTTTCTTTCTTTCTTCTTTCTTTCTTCTTTCTTACTTCTTTCTTACTTCTTTCTTACTTCTTTCTTACTACTTTCTTACTTCTTTCTTACTTCTTTCTTTCTTACTTCTTTCTTTCTCCTTACTTTCTTCTTTCTTTCTTCTTTATATCTTCTTTCTTACTTCTTTCTTACTTCTTTCTTACTTCTCTCTTACTTCTTTCTTACTTCTTTCTTACTTCTTTCTTACTTCTTTCTTACTTCTTTCTTCATTCCTTCTTACTTCTTTCTTACTTCTTTCTTACTTCTTTCTTACTTCTTTCTTACTTCTTTCTTACTTCTTTCTTACTTCTTTCTTCTTTCTTTCTTTCTTCTTTCTTACTTCTTTCTTACTTCTTTCTTTCTTACTTCTTTCGTACTTCTTTCGTACTTCTTTCTTCTTTCTTACTTCTTTCTTACTTCTTTCTTCTTTCTTTCTTACTTCTTTCTTACTTCTTTCTTACTTCTTTCTTCTTTCTTTCTTTCGTCTTTCTTACTTCTTTCTTACTTCTTTCTTTCTTACTTCTTTCGTACTTCTTTCGTACTTCTTTCTTCTTTCTTACTTCTTTCTTATTTCTTTCTTCTTTCTTTGTTATTTCTTTCTTACTTCTTTCTTACTTCTTACTTCTTTCTTACTTCTTTCTTACTTCTTTTTTACTTCTTTCTTCTTTCTTTCTTACTTCTTTCTTACTTCTTTCTTACTTCTTACTTCTTTCTTACTTCTTTCTTACTTCTTACTTCTTTCTTACTTCTTTCTTACTTCTTTCTTACTTCTTTCTTACTTCTTTCTTTCTTCTTTCTTACTTCTTCCTTTCTTCTTTCTTACTTCTTTCTTACTTCTTTCTTCATTCCTTCTTACTTCTTTCTTACTTCTTTCTTACTTCTTTCTTTCTTCTTTCTTACTTCTTCCTTTCTTCTTTCTTACTTCTTTCTTACTTCTTTCTTCATTCCTTCTTACTTCTTTCTTACTTCTTTCTTAATTCTTTCTGCTTTCTTTCTTTCTTCTTTCTTTCTTCTTTCTTACTTCTTTCTTACTTCTTTCTTACTTCTTTCTTCATTCCTTCTCACTTCTTTCTTACTTCTTTCTTACTTCTTTCTTACTTCTTTCTTACTTCTTTCATACTTCTTTCTTATTTCTTTCTTACTTCTTTCTAACTTCTTTCTTACTTCTTTCTTACTTCTTTCTTACTTCTTTCTTTTACTTCTTTCGTACTTCTTTCTTACTTCTTTCTTACTTCTTTCTTACTTCTTTCTTATTTCTTTCTTACTTCTTTCTTACTTCTTTCTTACTTCTTTCTTACTTCTTTCTTTCTTACTTCTTTCGTAATTCTTTCTTACTTCTTTCTTACTTCTTTCTTACTTCTTTCTTACTTCTTTCTAAATTCTTTCTTACTTCTTTCTTTCTTACTTCTTTCTTACTTCTTTCGTACTTCTTTCTTACATCTTTTTACTTCTTTCTTACTTTTTTCTTCATTCCTTCTTACTTCTTTCTTACTTCTTTCTTACTTCTTTCTTTCTTATTTCTTACTTCTTTCTTTCTTCTTTCTTACTTCTTTCTTACTTTTTTCTTCATTCCTTCTTACTTCTTTCTTACTTCTTTCTTACTTCTTTCTTACTTCTTTCTTACTTCTTTCTTCTTTCTTTCTTTCTTCTTTCTTTCTTCTTTCTTACTTCTTTCTTACTTCTTTCTTACTTCTTTCTTACTTCTTTCTTACTTTTTCTTACTTCTTTCTTACTTCTTTCTTACTTCTTTCTTACTTCTTTCTTACTTCTTTCTTTCTTACTTCTTTCGTACTTCTTTCGTACTTCTATCTTCTTTCTTACTTCTTTCTTACTTCTTTCGTACTTCTTTCTTACTTCTTTCTTTCTTACTTCTTTCTTACTTCTTTCTTACTTCTTTCTTTCTTACTTCTTTCTTACTTCTTTCTTACTTCTTTCTTTCTTCTTTCTTACTTCTTTCTTTCTTCTTTCTTTCTTACTTCTTTCGTACTTCTTTCGTACTTCTATCTTCTTTCTTACTTCTTTCTTACTTCTTTCGTACTTCTTTCTTACTTCTTTCTTTCTTACTTCTTTCTTACTTCTTTCTTACTTCTTTCTTTCTTCTTTCTTACTTCTTTCTTTCTTCTTTCTATCTTCTTTCTTACTTCTTTCTTCATTCCTTCTTACTTCTTTCTTACTTCTTTCTTACTTCTTTCTTACTTCATTCTTACTTCTTTCTTTCTTACTTCTTTCGTACTTCTTTCGTACTTCTATCTTCTTTCTTACTTCTTTCTTACTTCTTTCTTCTTTCTTTCTTACTTCTTTCTTACTTCTTTCTTACTTCTTACTTCTTTCTTACTTCTTTCTTACTTCTTTCTTACTTCTTTCTTCATTCCTTCTTACTTTTTTCTTCATTCCTTCTTACTTCTTTCTTACTTCTTTCTTACTTCTTTCTTTCTTATTTCTTACTTCTTTCTTTCTTCTTTCTTACTTCTTTCTTACTTTTTTCTTCATTCCTTCTTACTTCTTTCTTACTTCTTTCTTACTTCTTTCTTACTTCTTTCTTACTTCTTTCTTCTTTCTTTCTTTCTTCTTTCTTTCTTCTTTCTTACTTCTTTCTTACTTCTTTCTTACTTCTTTCTTACTTCTTTCTTACTTCTTTCTTACTTCTTTCTTACTTCTTTCTTACTTCTTTCTTACTTCTTTCTTTCTTACTTCTTTCGTACTTCTTTCGTACTTCTATCTTCTTTCTTACTTCTTTCTTACTTCTTTCGTACTTCTTTCTTACTTCTTTCTTTCTTACTTCTTTCTTACTTCTTTCTTTCTTACTTCTTTCGTACTTCTTTCGTACTTCTATCTTCTTTCTTACTTCTTTCTTACTTCTTTCGTACTTCTTTCTTACTTCTTTCTTTCTTACTTCTTTCTTACTTCTTTCTTACTTCTTTCTTTCTTCTTTCTTACTTCTTTCTTTCTTCTTTCTATCTTCTTTCTTACTTCTTTCTTCATTCCTTCTTACTTCTTTCTTACTTCTTTCTTACTTCTTTCTTCCTTCTTTCTTACTTCTTTCTTTCTTACTTCTTTCGTACTTCTTTCGTACTTCTATCTTCTTTCTTACTTCTTTCTTACTTCTTTCTTCTTTCTTTCTTACTTCTTTCTTACTTCTTTCTTACTTCTTACTTCTTTCTTACTTCTTTCTTACTTCTTTCTTACTTCTTTCTTCATTCCTTCTTACTTCTTTCTTACTTCTTTCTTACTTCTTTCTTACTACTTTCTTACTTCTTTCTTACTTCTTTCTTTCTTACTTCTTTCTTTCTCCTTACTTTCTTCTTTCTTTCTTCTTTATATCTTCTTTCTTACTTCTTTCTTACTTCTTTCTTACTTCTCTCTTACTTCTTTCTTACTTCTTTCTTACTTCTTTCTTTCTTCTTTCTTATTTCTTTCTTTCTTCTTTCTTACTTCTTTCTAACTTCTTTCTTACTTCTTTCTTACTTCTTTCTTCCTTCTTTCTTACTTCTTTCTTTCTTACTTCTTTCGTACTTCTTTCGTACTTCTATCTTCTTTCTTACTTCTTTCTTACTTCTTTCTTCTTTCTTTCTTACTTCTTTCTTACTTCTTTCTTACTTCTTACTTCTTTCTTACTTCTTTCTTACTTCTTTCTTACTTCTTTCTTACTTCTTTCTTACTTCTTTCATACTTCTTTCTTACTTCTTTCTTACTTCTTTCTTAATTCTTTCTTCTTTCTTTCTTTCTTCTTTCTTTCTTCTTTCTTACTTCTTTCTTACTTCCTTCTTACTTCTTTCTTACTTCTTTCTTACTTCTTTCTTACTTCTTTCTTACTTCTTTCTTACTTCTTTCTTCATTCTTTCTTTCTTCTTTCTTACTTCTTTCTTTCTTCTTTCTTACTTCTTTCTTACTTTTTTCTTACTTCTTTCTAACTACTTCTTTCTTCTTTCTTACTTCTTTCTTACTTCTTTCTTACTTCTTTCTTCTTTCTTTCTTACTTCTTTCTTACTTCTTTCTTACTTCTTACTTCTTTCTTACTTCTTTCTTACTTCTTTCTTACTTCTTTCTTCATTCCTTCTTACTTCTTTCTTACTTCTTTCTTACTTCTTTCTTACTACTTTCTTACTTCTTTCTTACTTCTTTCTTTCTTACTTCTTTCTTTCTCCTTACTTTCTTCTTTCTTTCTTCTTTATATCTTCTTTCTTACTTCTTTCTTACTTCTTTCTTACTTCTCTCTTACTTCTTTCTTACTTCTTTCTTACTTCTTTCTTACTTCTTTCTTACTTCTTTCTTCATTCCTTCTTACTTCTTTCTTACTTCTTTCTTACTTCTTTCTTACTTCTTTCTTACTTCTTTCTTACTTCTTTCTTCTTTCTTTCTTTCTTCTTTCTTACTTCTTTCTTACTTCTTTCTTTCTTACTTCTTTCGTACTTCTTTCGTACTTCTTTCTTCTTTCTTACTTCTTTCTTACTTCTTTCTTCTTTCTTTCTTACTTCTTTCTTACTTCTTTCTTACTTCTTTCTTCTTTCTTTCTTTCTTCTTTCTTACTTCTTTCTTACTTCTTTCTTTCTTACTTCTTTCGTACTTCTTTCGTACTTCTTTCTTCTTTCTTCTTCTTTCTTACTTCTTTCTTCTTTCTTTCTTATTTCTTTCTTACTTCTTTCTTACTTCTTACTTCTTTCTTACTTCTTTCTTACTTCTTTTTTACTTCTTTCTTCTTTCTTTCTTACTTCTTTCTTACTTCTTTCTTACTTCTTACTTCTTTCTTACTTCTTTCTTACTTCTTACTTCTTTCTTACTTCTTTCTTACTTCTTTCTTACTTCTTTCTTACTTCTTTCTTTCTTCTTTCTTACTTCTTCCTTTCTTCTTTCTTACTTCTTTCTTACTTCTTTCTTCATTCCTTCTTACTTCTTTCTTACTTCTTTCTTACTTCTTTCTTACTTCTTTCTTACTTCTTTCTTAATTCTTTCTGCTTTCTTTCTTTCTTCTTTCTTTCTTCTTTCTTACTTCTTTCTTACTTCTTTCTTACTTCTTTCTTCATTCCTTCTCACTTCTTTCTTACTTCTTTCTTACTTCTTTCTTACTTCTTTCTTACTTCTTTCATACTTCTTTCTTATTTCTTTCTTACTTCTTTCTAACTTCTTTCTTACTTCTTTCCCTCTTATTTCTTTCTTACTTCTTTCGTACTTCTTTCGTAGTTCATTCTTACTTCTTTCTTACTTCTTTCTTACTTCTTTCTTATTTCTTTCTTACTTCTTTCTTACTTCTTTCTTACTTCTTTCTTACTTCTTTCTTTCTTACTTCTTTCGTACTTCTTTCGTACTTCTATCTTCTTTCTTACTTCTTTCTTACTTCTTTCTTCTTTCTTTCTTACTTCTTTCTTACTTCTTTCTTACTTCTTACTTCTTTCTTTCTTCTTTCTTACTTCTTTCTTACTTTTTTCTTCATTCCTTCTTACTTCTTTCTTACTTCTTTCTTACTTCTTTCTTACTTCTTTCTTACTTCTTTCTTACTTCTTTCTTACTTCTTTCTTACTTCTTTCTTTCTTCTTTCTTTCTTCTTTCTTACTTCTTTCTTACTTCTTTCTTACTTCTTTTTACTTCTTTCTTACTTCTTTCTTACTTCTTTCTTACTTCTTTCTTTCTTACTTCTTTCGTACTTCTTTCTTACTTCTATCTTCTTTCTTACTTCTTTCTTACTTCTTTCGTACTTCTTTCTTACTTCTTTCTTTCTTACTTCTTTCTTACTTCTTTCTTACTTCTTTCTTTCTTCTTTCTTACTTCTTTCTTTCTTCTTTCTATCTTCTTTCTTAATTCTTTCTTCATTCCTTCTTACTTCTTTCTTACTTCTTTCTTACTTCTTTCTTACTTCTTTCTTACTTCTTTCTTTCTTACTTCTTTCGTACTTCTTTCGTACTTCTTCTTTCTTTCTTCTTTCTTACTTCTTTCTTCTTTCTTTCTTATTTCTTTCTTACTTCTTTCTTACTTCTTACTTCTTTCTTACTTCTTTCTTACTTCTTTCTTACTTCTTTCTTACTTCTTTAATACTTCTTTCTTACTTCTTTCTTCTTTCTTTCTTACTTCTTTCTTACTTCTTTCATACTTCTTTCTTTCTTCTTTCTTATTTCTTTCTTTCTTCTTTCTTACTTCTTTCTTACTTCTTTCTTCTTTCTTTCTTACTTCTTTCTTCTTTCCTACTTCTTTCTTACTTCTTTCTTTCTTCTTTCTAACTTCTTTCTTACTTCTTTCTTCATTACTTCTTACTTCTTTCTTACTTCTTTCTTACTTCTTTCTTACTTCTTTCTTACTTCATTCTTACTTCTTTCTTTCTTACTTCTTTCGTACTTCTTTCATACTTCTATCTTCTTTCTTACTTCTTTCTTACTTCTTTCTTCTTTCTTTCTTACTTCTTTCTTACTTCTTTCTTACTTCTTACTTCTTTCTTACTTCTTTCTTACTTCTTTCTTACTTCTTTCTTCATTCCTTCTTACTTCTTTCTTACTTCTTTCTTACTACTTTCTTACTTCTTTCTTACTTCTTTCTTTCTTACTTCTTTCTTTCTCCTTACTTTCTTCTTTCTTTCTTCTTTATATCTTCTTTTTTACTTCTTTCTTACTTCTTTCTTACTTCTCTCTTACTTCTTTCTTACTTCTTTCTTACTTCTTTCTTTCTTCTTTCTTATTTCTTTCTTTCTTCTTTCTTACTTCTTTCTAACTTCTTTCTTACTTCTTTCTTACTTCTTTCTTCCTTCTTTCTTACTTCTTTCTTTCTTACTTCTTTCGTACTTCTTTCGTACTTCTTTTTACTTCTTTCTTACTTTTTTCTTCATTCCTTCTTACTTCTTTCTTACTTCTTTCTTACTTCTTTCTTTCTTATTTCTTACTTCTTTCTTTCTTCTTTCTTACTTCTTTCTTACTTTTTTCTTCATTCCTTCTTACTTCTTTCTTACTTCTTTCTTACTTCTTTCTTACTTCTTTCTTACTTCTTTCTTCTTTCTTTCTTTCTTCTTTCTTTCTTCTTTCTTACTTCTTTCTTACTTCTTTCTTACTTCTTTCTTACTACTTTCTTACTTCTTTCTTACTTCTTTCTTTCTTACTTCTTTCTTTCTCCTTACTTTCTTCTTTCTTTCTTCTTTATATCTTCTTTCTTACTTCTTTCTTACTTCTTTCTTACTTCTCTCTTACTTCTTTCTTACTTCTTTCTTACTTCTTTCTTACTTCTTTCTTCATTCCTTCTTACTTCTTTCTTACTTCTTTCTTACTTCTTTCTTACTTCTTTCTTACTTCTTTCTTACTTCTTTCTTACTTCTTTCTTACTTCTTTCTTCTTTCTTTCTTTCTTCTTTCTTACTTCTTTCTTACTTCTTTCTTTCTTACTTCTTTCGTACTTCTTTCGTACTTCTTTCTTCTTTCTTACTTCTTTCTTACTTCTTTCTTCTTTCTTTCTTACTTCTTTCTTACTTCTTTCTTACTTCTTTCTTCTTTCTTTCTTTCGTCTTTCTTACTTCTTTCTTACTTCTTTCTTTCTTACTTCTTTCGTACTTCTTTCGTACTTCTTTCTTCTTTCTTACTTCTTTCTTACTTCTTTCTTCTTTCTTTGTTATTTCTTTCTTACTTCTTTCTTACTTCTTACTTCTTTCTTACTTCTTTCTTACTTCTTTTTTACTTCTTTCTTCTTTCTTTCTTACTTCTTTCTTACTTCTTTCTTACTTCTTACTTCTTTCTTACTTCTTTCTTACTTCTTACTTCTTTCTTACTTCTTTCTTACTTCTTTCTTACTTCTTTCTTACTTCTTTCTTTCTTCTTTCTTACTTCTTCCTTTCTTCTTTCTTACTTCTTTCTTACTTCTTTCTTCATTCCTTCTTACTTCTTTCTTACTTCTTTCTTACTTCTTTCTTTCTTCTTTCTTACTTCTTCCTTTCTTCTTTCTTACTTCTTTCTTACTTCTTTCTTCATTCCTTCTTACTTCTTTCTTACTTCTTTCTTAATTCTTTCTGCTTTCTTTCTTTCTTCTTTCTTTCTTCTTTCTTACTTCTTTCTTACTTCTTTCTTACTTCTTTCTTCATTCCTTCTCACTTCTTTCTTACTTCTTTCTTACTTCTTTCTTACTTCTTTCTTACTTCTTTCATACTTCTTTCTTATTTCTTTCTTACTTCTTTCTAACTTCTTTCTTACTTCTTTCTTACTTCTTTCTTACTTCTTTCTTTCTTACTTCTTTCGTACTTCTTTCTTACTTCTTTCTTACTTCTTTCTTACTTCTTTCTTATTTCTTTCTTACTTCTTTCTTACTTCTTTCTTACTTCTTTCTTACTTCTTTCTTTCTTACTTCTTTCGTAATTCTTTCTTACTTCTTTCTTACTTCTTTCTTACTTCTTTCTTACTTCTTTCTAAATTCTTTCTTACTTCTTTCTTTCTTACTTCTTTCTTACTTCTTTCGTACTTCTTTCTTACATCTTTTTACTTCTTTCTTACTTTTTTCTTCATTCCTTCTTACTTCTTTCTTACTTCTTTCTTACTTCTTTCTTTCTTATTTCTTACTTCTTTCTTTCTTCTTTCTTACTTCTTTCTTACTTTTTTCTTCATTCCTTCTTACTTCTTTCTTACTTCTTTCTTACTTCTTTCTTACTTCTTTCTTACTTCTTTCTTCTTTCTTTCTTTCTTCTTTCTTTCTTCTTTCTTACTTCTTTCTTACTTCTTTCTTACTTCTTTCTTACTTCTTTCTTACTTTTTCTTACTTCTTTCTTACTTCTTTCTTACTTCTTTCTTACTTCTTTCTTACTTCTTTCTTTCTTACTTCTTTCGTACTTCTTTCGTACTTCTATCTTCTTTCTTACTTCTTTCTTACTTCTTTCGTACTTCTTTCTTACTTCTTTCTTTCTTACTTCTTTCTTACTTCTTTCTTACTTCTTTCTTTCTTACTTCTTTCTTACTTCTTTCTTACTTCTTTCTTTCTTCTTTCTTACTTCTTTCTTTCTTCTTTCTTTCTTACTTCTTTCGTACTTCTTTCGTACTTCTATCTTCTTTCTTACTTCTTTCTTACTTCTTTCGTACTTCTTTCTTACTTCTTTCTTTCTTACTTCTTTCTTACTTCTTTCTTACTTCTTTCTTTCTTCTTTCTTACTTCTTTCTTTCTTCTTTCTATCTTCTTTCTTACTTCTTTCTTCATTCCTTCTTACTTCTTTCTTACTTCTTTCTTACTTCTTTCTTACTTCATTCTTACTTCTTTCTTTCTTACTTCTTTCGTACTTCTTTCGTACTTCTATCTTCTTTCTTACTTCTTTCTTACTTCTTTCTTCTTTCTTTCTTACTTCTTTCTTACTTCTTTCTTACTTCTTACTTCTTTCTTACTTCTTTCTTACTTCTTTCTTACTTCTTTCTTCATTCCTTCTTACTTTTTTCTTCATTCCTTCTTACTTCTTTCTTACTTCTTTCTTACTTCTTTCTTTCTTATTTCTTACTTCTTTCTTTCTTCTTTCTTACTTCTTTCTTACTTTTTTCTTCATTCCTTCTTACTTCTTTCTTACTTCTTTCTTACTTCTTTCTTACTTCTTTCTTACTTCTTTCTTCTTTCTTTCTTTCTTCTTTCTTTCTTCTTTCTTACTTCTTTCTTACTTCTTTCTTACTTCTTTCTTACTTCTTTCTTACTTCTTTCTTACTTCTTTCTTACTTCTTTCTTACTTCTTTCTTACTTCTTTCTTTCTTACTTCTTTCGTACTTCTTTCGTACTTCTATCTTCTTTCTTACTTCTTTCTTACTTCTTTCGTACTTCTTTCTTACTTCTTTCTTTCTTACTTCTTTCTTACTTCTTTCTTTCTTACTTCTTTCGTACTTCTTTCGTACTTCTATCTTCTTTCTTACTTCTTTCTTACTTCTTTCGTACTTCTTTCTTACTTCTTTCTTTCTTACTTCTTTCTTACTTCTTTCTTACTTCTTTCTTTCTTCTTTCTTACTTCTTTCTTTCTTCTTTCTATCTTCTTTCTTACTTCTTTCTTCATTCCTTCTTACTTCTTTCTTACTTCTTTCTTACTTCTTTCTTACTTCATTCTTACTTCTTTCTTTCTTACTTCTTTCGTACTTCTTTCGTACTTCTATCTTCTTTCTTACTTCTTTCTTACTTCTTTCTTCTTTCTTTCTTACTTCTTTCTTACTTCTTTCTTACTTCTTACTTCTTTCTTACTTCTTTCTTACTTCTTTCTTACTTCTTTCTTCATTCCTTCTTACTTTTTTCTTCATTCCTTCTTACTTCTTTCTTACTTCTTTCTTACTTCTTTCTTTCTTATTTCTTACTTCTTTCTTTCTTCTTTCTTACTTCTTTCTTACTTTTTTCTTCATTCCTTCTTACTTCTTTTTTACTTCTTTCTTACTTCTTTCTTACTTCTTTCTTACTTCTTTCTTCTTTCTTTCTTTCTTCTTTCTTTCTTCTTTCTTACTTCTTTCTTACTTCTTTCTTACTTCTTTCTTACTTCTTTCTTACTTCTTTCTTACTTCTTTCTTACTTCTTACTTCTTTCTTACTTCTTTCTTACTTCTTTCTTACTTCTTTCTTCATTCCTTCTTACTTCTTTCTTACTTCTTTCTTACTTCTTTCTTACTACTTTCTTACTTCTTTCTTACTTCTTTCTTTCTTACTTCTTTCTTTCTCCTTACTTTCTTCTTTCTTTCTTCTTTATATCTTCTTTCTTACTTCTTTCTTACTTCTTTCTTACTTCTCTCTTACTTCTTTCTTACTTCTTTCTTACTTCTTTCTTTCTTCTTTCTTATTTCTTTCTTTCTTCTTTCTTACTTCTTTCTAACTTCTTTCTTACTTCTTTCTTACTTCTTTCTTCCTTCTTTCTTACTTCTTTCTTTCTTACTTCTTTCGTACTTCTTTCGTACTTCTATCTTCTTTCTTACTTCTTTCTTACTTCTTTCTTCTTTCTTTCTTACTTCTTTCTTACTTCTTTCTTACTTCTTACTTCTTTCTTACTTCTTTCTTACTTCTTTCTTACTTCTTTCTTACTTCTTTCTTACTTCTTTCATACTTCTTTCTTACTTCTTTCTTACTTCTTTCTTAATTCTTTCTTCTTTCTTTCTTTCTTCTTTCTTTCTTCTTTCTTACTTCTTTCTTACTTCCTTCTTACTTCTTTCTTACTTCTTTCTTACTTCTTTCTTACTTCTTTCTTACTTCTTTCTTACTTCTTTCTTCATTCTTTCTTTCTTCTTTCTTACTTCTTTCTTTCTTCTTTCTTACTTCTTTCTTACTTTTTTCTTACTTCTTTCTAACTACTTCTTTCTTCTTTCTTACTTCTTTCTTACTTCTTTCTTACTTCTTTCTTACTTCTTACTTCTTTCTTACTTCTTTCTTACTTCTTTCTTACTTCTTTCTTCATTCCTTCTTACTTCTTTCTTACTTCTTTCTTACTTCTTTCTTACTACTTTCTTACTTCTTTCTTACTTCTTTCTTTCTTACTTCTTTCTTTCTCCTTACTTTCTTCTTTCTTTCTTCTTTATATCTTCTTTCTTACTTCTTTCTTACTTCTTTCTTACTTCTCTCTTACTTCTTTCTTACTTCTTTCTTACTTCTTTCTTTCTTCTTTCTTATTTCTTTCTTTCTTCTTTCTTACTTCTTTCTAACTTCTTTCTTACTTCTTTCTTACTTCTTTCTTCCTTCTTTCTTACTTCTTTCTTTCTTACTTCTTTCGTACTTCTTTCGTACTTCTATCTTCTTTCTTACTTCTTTCTTACTTCTTTCTTCTTTCTTTCTTACTTCTTTCTTACTTCTTTCTTACTTCTTACTTCCTTCTTACTTCTTTCTTACTTCTTTCTTACTTCTTTCTTACTTCTTTCTTACTTCTTTCTTACTTCTTTCTTCATTCTTTCTTTCTTCTTTCTTACTTCTTTCTTTCTTCTTTCTTACTTCTTTCTTACTTTTTTCTTACTTCTTTCTAACTACTTCTTTCTTCTTTCTTACTTCTTTCTTACTTCTTTCTTACTTCTTTCTTCTTTCTTTCTTACTTCTTTCTTACTTCTTTCTTACTTCTTACTTCTTTCTTACTTCTTTCTTACTTCTTTCTTACTTCTTTCTTCATTCCTTCTTACTTCTTTCTTACTTCTTTCTTACTTCTTTCTTACTACTTTCTTACTTCTTTCTTACTTCTTTCTTTCTTACTTCTTTCTTTCTCCTTACTTTCTTCTTTCTTTCTTCTTTATATCTTCTTTCTTACTTCTTTCTTACTTCTTTCTTACTTCTCTCTTACTTCTTTCTTACTTCTTTCTTACTTCTTTCTTACTTCTTTCTTACTTCTTTCTTCATTCCTTCTTACTTCTTTCTTACTTCTTTCTTACTTCTTTCTTACTTCTTTCTTACTTCTTTCTTACTTCTTTCTTCTTTCTTTCTTTCTTCTTTCTTACTTCTTTCTTACTTCTTTCTTTCTTACTTCTTTCGTACTTCTTTCGTACTTCTTTCTTCTTTCTTACTTCTTTCTTACTTCTTTCTTCTTTCTTTCTTACTTCTTTCTTACTTCTTTCTTACTTCTTTCTTCTTTCTTTCTTTCTTCTTTCTTACTTCTTTCTTACTTCTTTCTTTCTTACTTCTTTCGTACTTCTTTCGTACTTCTTTCTTCTTTCTTCTTCTTTCTTACTTCTTTCTTCTTTCTTTCTTATTTCTTTCTTACTTCTTTCTTACTTCTTACTTCTTTCTTACTTCTTTCTTACTTCTTTTTTACTTCTTTCTTCTTTCTTTCTTACTTCTTTCTTACTTCTTTCTTACTTCTTACTTCTTTCTTACTTCTTTCTTACTTCTTACTTCTTTCTTACTTCTTTCTTACTTCTTTCTTACTTCTTTCTTACTTCTTTCTTTCTTCTTTCTTACTTCTTCCTTTCTTCTTTCTTACTTCTTTCTTACTTCTTTCTTCATTCCTTCTTACTTCTTTCTTACTTCTTTCTTACTTCTTTCTTACTTCTTTCTTACTTCTTTCTTAATTCTTTCTGCTTTCTTTCTTTCTTCTTTCTTTCTTCTTTCTTACTTCTTTCTTACTTCTTTCTTACTTCTTTCTTCATTCCTTCTCACTTCTTTCTTACTTCTTTCTTACTTCTTTCTTACTTCTTTCTTACTTCTTTCATACTTCTTTCTTATTTCTTTCTTACTTCTTTCTAACTTCTTTCTTACTTCTTTCCCTCTTATTTCTTTCTTACTTCTTTCGTACTTCTTTCGTACTTCTTTCTTACTTCTTTCTTACTTCTTTCTTACTTCTTTCTTATTTCTTTCTTACTTCTTTCTTACTTCTTTCTTACTTCTTTCTTACTTCTTTCTTTCTTACTTCTTTCGTACTTCTTTCGTACTTCTATCTTCTTTCTTACTTCTTTCTTACTTCTTTCTTCTTTCTTTCTTACTTCTTTCTTACTTCTTTCTTACTTCTTACTTCTTTCTTTCTTCTTTCTTACTTCTTTCTTACTTTTTTCTTCATTCCTTCTTACTTCTTTCTTACTTCTTTCTTACTTCTTTCTTACTTCTTTCTTACTTCTTTCTTACTTCTTTCTTACTTCTTTCTTACTTCTTTCTTTCTTCTTTCTTTCTTCTTTCTTACTTCTTTCTTACTTCTTTCTTACTTCTTTCTTACTTCTTTCTTACTTCTTTCTTACTTCTTTCTTACTTCTTTCTTTCTTACTTCTTTCGTACTTCTTTCTTACTTCTATCTTCTTTCTTACTTCTTTCTTACTTCTTTCGTACTTCTTTCTTACTTCTTTCTTTCTTACTTCTTTCTTACTTCTTTCTTACTTCTTTCTTTCTTCTTTCTTACTTCTTTCTTTCTTCTTTCTATCTTCTTTCTTAATTCTTTCTTCATTCCTTCTTACTTCTTTCTTTCTTACTTCTTTCGTACTTCTTTCGTACTTCTTCTTTCTTTCTTCTTTCTTACTTCTTTCTTCTTTCTTTCTTATTTCTTTCTTACTTCTTTCTTACTTCTTACTTCTTTCTTACTTCTTTCTTACTTCTTTCTTACTTCTTTCTTACTTCTTTAATACTTCTTTCTTACTTCTTTCTTCTTTCTTTCTTACTTCTTTCTTACTTCTTTCTTACTTCTTTCTTTCTTCTTTCTTATTTCTTTCTTTCTTCTTTCTTACTTCTTTCTAACTTCTTTCTTACTTCTTTCTTACTTCTTTCTTCCTTCTTTCTTACTTCTTTCTTTCTTACTTCTTTCGTACTTCTTTCGTACTTCTATCTTCTTTCTTACTTCTTTCTTACTTCTTTCTTCTTTCTTTCTTACTTCTTTCTTACTTCTTTCTTACTTCTTACTTCTTTCTTACTTCTTTCTTACTTCTTTCTTACTTCTTTCTTACTTCTTTCTTACTTATTTCATACTTCTTTCTTACTTCTTTCTTACTTCTTTCTTAATTCTTTCTTCTTTCTTTCTTTCTTCTTTCTTTCTTCTTTCTTACTTCTTTCTTACTTCCTTCTTACTTCTTTCTTACTTCTTTCTTACTTCTTACTTACTTCTTTCTTACTTCTTTCTTACTTCTTTCTTCATTCTTTCTTTCTTCTTTCTTACTTCTTTCTTTCTTCTTTCTTACTTCTTTCTTACTTTTTTCTTACTTCTTTCTAACTACTTCTTTCTTCTTTCTTACTTCTTTCTTACTTCTTTCTTACTTCTTTCTTCTTTCTTTCTTACTTCTTTCTTACTTCTTTCTTACTTCTTACTTCTTTCTTACTTCTTTCTTACTTCTTTCTTACTTCTTTCTTCATTCCTTCTTACTTCTTTCTTACTTCTTTCTTACTTCTTTCTTACTACTTTCTTACTTCTTCCTTACTTCTTTCTTTCTTACTTCTTTCTTTCTCCTTACTTTCTTCTTTCTTTCTTCTTTATATCTTCTTTCTTACTTCTTTCTTACTTCTTTCTTACTTCTCTCTTACTTCTTTCTTACTTCTTTCTTACTTCTTTCTTACTTCTTTCTTACTTCTTTCTTCATTCCTTCTTACTTCTTTCTTACTTCTTTCTTTCTTACTTCTTTCGTACTTCTTTCGTACTTCTTCTTTCTTTCTTCTTTCTTACTTCTTTCTTCTTTCTTTCTTATTTCTTTCTTACTTATTTCTTACTTCTTACTTCTTTCTTACTTCTTTCTTACTTCTTTCTTACTTCTTTCTTACTTCTTTAATACTTCTTTCTTACTTCTTTCTTCTTTCTTTCTTACTTCTTTCTTACTTCTTTCATACTTCTTTCTTTCTTCTTTCTTATTTCTTTCTTTCTTCTTTCTTACTTCTTTCTTACTTCTTTCTTCTTTCTTTCTTACTTCTTTCTTCTTTCCTACTTCTTTCTTACTTCTTTCTTTCTTCTTTCTAACTTCTTTCTTACTTCTTTCTTCATTACTTCTTACTTCTTTCTTACTTCTTTCTTACTTCTTTCTTACTTCATTCTTACTTCTTTCTTTCTTACTTCTTTCGTACTTCTTTCGTACTTCTATCTTCTTTCTTACTTCTTTCTTACTTCTTTCTTCTTTCTTTCTTACTTCTTTCTTACTTCTTTCTTACTTCTTACTTCTTTCTTACTTCTTTCTTACTTCTTTCTTACTTCTTTCTTCATTCCTTCTTACTTCTTTCTTACTTCTTTCTTACTTCTTTCTTACTACTTTCTTACTTCTTTCTTACTTCTTTCTTTCTTACTTCTTTCTTTCTCCTTACTTTCTTCTTTCTTTCTTCTTTATATCTTCTTTCTTACTTCTTTCTTACTTCTTTCTTACTTCTCTCTTACTTCTTTCTTACTTCTTTCTTACTTCTTTCTTCATTCCTTCTTACTTCTTTCTTACTTCTTTCTTACTTCTTTCTTACTACTTTCTTACTTCTTCCTTACTTCTTTCTTTCTTACTTCTTTCTTTCTCCTTACTTTCTTCTTTCTTTCTTCTTTATATCTTCTTTCTTACTTCTTTCTTACTTCTTTCTTACTTCTCTCTTACTTCTTTCTTACTTCTTTCTTACTTCTTTCTTACTTCTTTCTTACTTCTTTCTTCATTCCTTCTTACTTCTTTCTTACTTCTTTCTTACTTCTTTCTTACTTCTTTCTTACTTCTTTCTTACTTCTTTCTTACTTCTTTCTTACTTCTTTCTTACTTCTTTCTTACTTCTTTCTTACTTCTTTCTTTCTTACTTCTTTCGTACTTCTTTCGTACTTCTTTCTTCTTTCTTACTTCTTTCTTACTTCTTTCTTCTTTCTTTCTTACTTCTTTCTTACTTCTTTCTTACTTCTTTCTTCTTTCTTTCTTTCTTCTTTCTTACTTCTTTCTTACTTCTTTCTTTCTTACTTCTTTCGTACTTCTTTCGTACTTCTTTCTTCTTTCTTACTTCTTTCTTACTTCTTTATTCTTTCTTTCTTATTTCTTTCTTACTTCTTTCTTACTTCTTACTTCTTTCTTACTTCTTTCTTACTTCTTTTTTACTTCTTTCTTCTTTCTTTCTTACTTCTTTCTTACTTCTTTCTTACTTCTTACTTCTTTCTTACTTCTTTCTTACTTCTTACTTCTTTCTTACTTCTTTCTTACTTCTTTCTTACTTCTTTCTTACTTCTTTCTTTCTTCTTTCTTACTTCTTCCTTTCTTCTTTCTTACTTCTTTCTTACTTCTTTCTTCATTCCTTCTTACTTCTTTCTTACTTCTTTCTTACTTCTTTCTTACTTCTTTCTTACTTCTTTCTTAATTCTTTCTGCTTTCTTTCTTTCTTCTTTCTTTCTTCTTTCTTACTTCTTTCTTACTTCTTTCTTACTTCTTTCTTCATTCCTTCTCACTTCTTTCTTACTTCTTTCTTACTTCTTTCTTACTTCTTTCTTACTTCTTTCATACTTCTTTCTTATTTCTTTCTTACTTCTTTCTAACTTCTTTCTTACTTCTTTCCCTCTTATTTCTTTCTTACTTCTTTCGTACTTCTTTCGTACTTCTTTCTTACTTCTTTCTTACTTCTTTCTTACTTCTTTCTTATTTCTTTCTTACTTCTTTCTTACTTCTTTCTTACTTCTTTCTTACTTCTTTCTTTCTTACTTCTTTCGTACTTCTTTCGTACTTCTATCTTCTTTCTTACTTCTTTCTTACTTCTTTCTTCTTTCTTTCTTACTTCTTTCTTACTTCTTTCTTACTTCTTACTTCTTTCTTACTTCTTTCTTACTTCTTTCTTACTTCTTTCTTACTTCTTTCTAACTTCTTTCTTACTTCTTTCTTTCTTACTTCTTTCTTACTTCTTTCGTACTTCTTTCTTACTTCTTTCTTACTTCTTTCTTACTTTTTTCTTCATTCCTTCTTACTTCTTTCTTACTTCTTTCTTACTTCTTTCTTTCTTATTTCTTACTTCTTTCTTTCTTCTTTCTTATTTCTTTCTTACTTTTTTCTTCATTCCTTCTTACTTCTTTCTTACTTCTTTCTTACTTCTTTCTTACTTCTTTCTTACTTCTTTCTTACTTCTTTCTTCTTTCTTTCTTTCTTCTTTCTTTCTTCTTTCTTACTTCTTTCTTACTTCTTTCTTACTTCTTTCTTACTTCTTTCTTACTTCTTTCTTACTTCTTTCTTACTTCTTTCTTACTTCTTTCTTACTTCTTTCTTTCTTACTTCTTTCGTACTTCTTTCGTACTTCTATCTTCTTTCTTACTTCTTTCTTACTTCTATCGTACTTCTTTCTTACTTCTTTCTTTCTTACTTCTTTCTTACTTCTTTCTTACTTCTTTCTTTCTTCTTTCTTTCTTCTTTCTTACTTCTTTCTTTCTTCTTTCTATCTTCTTTCTTACTTCTTTCTTCATTCCTTCTTACTTCTTTCTTACTTCTTTCTTACTTCTTTCTTACTTCTTTCTTACTTCTTTCTTTCTTACTTCTTTCGTACTTCTTTCGTACTTCTTCTTTCTTTCTTCTTTCTTACTTCTTTCTTCTTTCTTTCTTATTTCTTTCTTACTTCTTTCTTACTTCTTACTTCTTTCTTACTTCTTTCTTACTTCTTTCTTACTTCTTTCTTACTTCTTTAATACTTCTTTCTTACTTCTTTCTTCTTTCTTTCTTACTTCTTTCTTACTTCTTTCTTACTTCTTTCTTTCTTCTTTCTTATTTCTTTCTTTCTTCTTTCTTACTTCTTTCTTACTTCTTTCTTCTTTCTTTCTTACTTCTTTCTTCTTTCTTACTTCTTTCTTACTTCTTTCTTTCTTCTTTCTAACTTCTTTCTTACTTCTTTCTTCATTACTTCTTACTTCTTTCTTACTTCATTCTTACTTCTTTCTTACTTCTTTCTTACTTCATTCTTACTTCTTTCTTTCTTACTTCTTTCGTACTTCTTCCGTACTTCTATCTTCTTTCTTACTTCTTTCTTACTTCTTTCTTCATTCCTTCTTACTTCTTTCTTACTTCTTTCTTACTTCTTTCTTACTACTTTCTTACTTCTTTCTTACTTCTTTCTTTCTTACTTCTTTCTTTCTCCTTACTTTCTTCTTTCTTTCTTCTTTATATCTTCTTTCTTACTTCTTTCTTACTTCTTTCTTACTTCTCTCTTACTTCTTTCTTACTTCTTTCTTCCTTCTTTCTTACTTCTTTCTTTCTTACTTCTTTCGTACTTCTTTAGTACTTCTATCTTCTTTCTTATTTCTTTCTTACTTCTTTCTTCTTTCTTTCTTACTTCTTTCTTACTTCTTTCTTACTTCTTACTTCTTTCTTACTTCTTTCTTACTTCTTTCTTACTTCTTTCTTACTTCTTTCTTACTTCTTTCATACTTCTTTCTTACTTCTTTCTTACTTCTTTCTTAATTCTTTCTTCTTTCTTTCTTTCTTCTTTCTTTCTTCTTTCTTACTTCTTTCTTACTTCCTTCTTACTTCTTTCTTACTTCTTTCTTACTTCTTTCTTACTTCTTTCATACTTCTTTCTTAGTTCTTTCTTCTTTCTTTCTTTCTTCTTTCTTACTTCTTTCTTTCTTCTTTCTTACTTCTTTCTTACTTTTTTCTTACTTCTTTCTAACTACTTCTTTCTTCTTTCTTACATCTTTCTTACTTCTTTCTTACTTCTTTCTTCTTTCTTTCTTACTTCTTTCTTACTTCTTTCTTACTTCTTACTTCCTTCTTTCTTCTTTCTTACTTCTTTCTTACTTCTTTCTTCATTCCTTCTTACTTCTTTCTTACTTCTTTCTTACTTCTTTCTTACTACTTTCTTACTTCTTTCTTACTTCTTTCTTTCTTACTTTTTTCTTTCTCCTTACTTTCTTCTTTCTTTCTTCTTTATATCTTCTTTCTTACTTCTTTCTTACTTCTTTCTTACTTCTTTCTTACTTCTTTCTTACTTCTTTCTTACTTCTTTCTTCATTCTTTCTTTCTTCTTTCTTACTTCTTTCTTTCTTCTTTCTTACTTCTTTCTTACTTTTTTCTTACTTCTTTCTAACTACTTCTTTCTTCTTTCTTACTTCTTTCTTACTTCTTTCTTACTTCTTTCTTCTTTCTTTCTTACTTCTTTCTTACTTCTTTCTTACTTCTTACTTCTTTCTTACTTCTTTCTTACTTCTTTCTTACTTATTTCTTCATTCCTTCTTACTTCTTTCTTACTTCTTTCTTACTTCTTTCTTACTACTTTCTTACTTCTTCCTTACTTCTTTCTTTCTTACTTCTTTCTTTCTCCTTACTTTCTTCTTTCTTTCTTCTTTATATCTTCTTTCTTACTTCTTTCTTACTTCTTTCTTACTTCTCTCTTACTTCTTTCTTACTTCTTTCTTACTTCTTTCTTACTTCTTTCTTACTTCTTTCTTCATTCCTTCTTACTTCTTTCTTACTTCTTTCTTACTTCTTTCTTACTTCTTTCTTACTTCTTTCTTACTTCTTTCTTACTTCTTTCTTCTTTCTTTCTTTCTTCTTTCTTACTTCTTTCTTACTTCTTTCTTTCTTACTTCTTTCGTACTTCTTTCGTACTTCTTTCTTCTTTCTTACTTCTTTCTTACTTCTTTCTTACTTCTTTCTTACTTCTTTCTTACTTCTTTCTTTCTTCTTTCTTACTTCTTCCTTTCTTCTTTCTTACTTCTTTCTTACTTCTTTCTTCATTCCTTCTTACTTCTTTCTTACTTCTTTCTTACTTCTTTCTTACTTCTTTCTTAATTCTTTCTGCTTTCTTTCTTTCTTCTTTCTTTCTTCTTTCTTACTTCTTTCTTACTTCTTTCTTACTTCTTTCTTCATTCCTTCTCACTTCTTTCTTACTTCTTTCTTACTTCTTTCTTACTTCTTTCTTACTTCTTTCATACTTCTTTCTTATTTCTTTCTTACTTCTTTCTAACTTCTTTCTTACTTCTTTCCCTCTTATTTCTTTCTTACTTCTTTCGTACTTCTTTCGTACTTCTTTCTTACTTCTTTCTTACTTCTTTCTTACTTCTTTCTTATTTCTTTCTTACTTCTTTCTTACTTCTTTCTTACTTCTTTCTTACTTCTTTCTTTCTTACTTCTTTCGTACTTCTTTCGTACTTCTATCTTCTTTCTTACTTCTTTCTTACTTCTTTCTTCTTTCTTTCTTACTTCTTTCTTACTTCTTTCTTACTTCTTACTTCTTTCTTACTTCTTTCTTACTTCTTTCTTACTTCTTTCTTACTTCTTTCTAACTTCTTTCTTACTTCTTTCTTTCTTACTTCTTTCTTACTTCTTTCGTACTTCTTTCTTACTTCTTTCTTACTTCTTTCTTACTTTTTTCTTCATTCCTTCTTACTTCTTTCTTACTTCTTTCTTACTTCTTTCTTTCTTATTTCTTACTTCTTTCTTTCTTCTTTCTTACTTCTTTCTTACTTTTTTCTTACTTCTTTCTTACTTCTTTCTTACTTCTTTCTTACTTCTTTCTTACTTCTTTCTTACTTCTTTCTTCTTTCTTTCTTTCTTCTTTCTTTCTTCTTTCTTACTTCTTTCTTACTTCTTTCTTACTTCTTTCTTACTTCTTTCTTACTTCTTTCTTACTTCTTTCTTACTTCTTTCTTACTTCTTTCTTACTTCTTTCTTTCTTACTTCTTTCGTACTTCTTTCGTACTTCTATCTTCTTTCTTACTTCTTTCTTACTTCTATCGTACTTCTTTCTTACTTCTTTCTTTCTTACTTCTTTCTTACTTCTTTCTTACTTCTTTCTTTCTTCTTTCTTACTTCTTTCTTTCTTCTTTCTATCTTCTTTCTTACTTCTTTCTTCATTCCTTCTTACTTCTTTCTTACTTCTTTCTTACTTCTTTCTTACTTCTTTCTTACTTCTTTCTTTCTTACTTCTTTCGTACTTCTTTCGTACTTCTTTCTTTCTTCTTTCTTACTTCTTTCTTCTTTCTTTCTTATTTCTTTCTTACTTCTTTCTTACTTCTTACTTCTTTCTTACTTCTTTCTTACTTCTTTCTTACTTCTTTCTTACTTCTTTAATACTTCTTTCTTACTTCTTTCTTCTTTCTTTCTTACTTCTTTCTTACTTCTTTCTTACTTCTTTCTTTCTTCTTTCTTATTTCTTTCTTTCTTCTTTCTTACTTCTTTCTTACTTCTTTCTTCTTTCTTTCATACTTCTTTCTTCTTTCTTACTTCTTTCTTACTTCTTTCTTTCTTCTTTCTAACTTCTTTCTTACTTCTTTCTTCATTACTTCTTACTTCTTTCTTACTTCTTTCATACTTCTTTCTTACTTCTTTCTTACTTCATTCTTACTTCTTTCTTTCTTACTTCTTTCGTACTTCTTTCGTACTTCTATCTTCTTTCTTACTTCTTTCTTACTTCTTTCTTCTTTCTTTCTTACTTCTTTCTTACTTCTTTCTTACTTCTTACTTCTTTCTTACTTCTTTCTTACTTCTTTCTTACTTCTTTCTTCATTCCTTCTTACTTCTTTCTTACTTCTTTCTTACTTCTTTCTAACTACTTTCTTACTTCTTTCTTACTTCTTTCTTTCTTACTTCTTTCTTTCTCCTTACTTTCTTCTTTCTTTCTTCTTTATATCTTCTTTCTTACTTCTTTCTTACTTCTTTCTTACTTCTCTCTTACTTCTTTCTTACTTCTTTCTTCCTTCTTTCTTACTTCTTTCTTTCTTACTTCTTTCGTACTTCTTTAGTACTTCTATCTTCTTTCTTACTTCTTTCTTACTTCTTTCATACTTCTTTCTTACTTCTTTCTTACTTCTTTCTTAATTCTTTCTTCTTTCTTTCTTTCTTCTTTCTTACTTCTTTCTTACTTCTTTCTTACTTCTTTCTTACTTCTTTCTTACTTCTTTCTTACTTCTTTCTTACTTCTTTCATACTTCTTTCTTACTTCTTTCTTACTTCTTTCTTAATTCTTTCTTCTTTCTTTCTTTCTTCTTTCTTTCTTCTTTCTTACTTCTTTCTTCTTTCTTTCTTTCTTCTTTCTTACTTCTTTCTTTCTTCTTTCTTACTTCTTTCTTACTTTTTTCTTACTTCTTTCTAACTACTTCTTTCTTCTTTCTTACTTCTTTCTTACTTCTTTCTTACTTCTTTCTTCTTTCTTTCTTACTTCTTTCTTACTTCTTTCTTACTTCTTACTTCTTTCTTACTTCTTTCTTACTTCTTTCTTACTTCTTTCTTCATTCCTTCTTACTTCTTTCTTACTTCTTTCTTACTTCTTTCTTACTACTTTCTTACTTCTTTCTTACTTCTTTCTTTCTTACTTCTTTCTTTCTCCTTACTTTCTTCTTTCTTTCTTCTTTATATCTTCTTTCTTACTTCTTTCTTACTTCTTTCTTACTTCTCTCTTACTTCTTTCTTACTTCTTTCTTACTTCTTCCTTACTTCTTTCTTACTTCTTTCTTCATTCCTTCTTACTTCTTTCTTACTTCTTTCTTACTTCTTTCTTACTTCTTTCTTACTTCTTTCTTACTTCTTTCTTCTTTCTTTCTTTCTTCTTTCTTACTTCTTTCTTACTTCTTTCTTCTTTCTTTCTTACTTCTTTCTTACTTCTTTCTTACTTCTTTCTTCTTTCTTTCTTTCTTCTTTCTTACTTCTTTCTTACTTCTTTCTTCTTTCTTTCTTATTTCTTTCTTACTTCTTTCTTAGTTCTTACTTCTTTCTTACTTCTTACTTCTTTCTTACTTCTTTCTTACTTCTTTTTTACTTCTTTCTTCTTTCTTTCTTACTTCTTTCTTACTTCTTACTTCTTTCTTACTTCTTTCTTACTTCTTTCTTCATTCCTTCTTACTTCTTTCTTACTTCTTTCTTACTTCTTTCTTACTTCTTTCTTACTTCTTTCTTAATTCTTTCTGCTTTCTTTCTTTCTTCTTTCTTCTTTCTTACTTCTTTCTTACTTCTTTCTTACTTCTTTCTTCATTCCTTCTCACTTCTTTCTTACTTCTTTCTTACTTCTTTCTTACTTCTTTCTTACTTCTTTCATACTTCTTTCTTATTTCTTTCTTACTTCTTTCTAACTTCTTTCTTACTTCTTTCCCTCTTATTTCTTTCTTACTTCTTTCCTACTTCTTTCGTACTTCTTTCTTACTTCTTTCTTACTTCTTTCTTACTTCTTTCTTATTTCTTTCTTACTTCTTTCTTACTTCTTTCTTACTTCTTTCTTACTTCTTTCTTTCTTACTTCTTTCGTACTTCTTTCGTACTTCTACCTTCTTTCTTACTTCTTTCTTACTTCTTTCTTCTTTCTTTCTTACTTCTTTCTTACTTCTTTCTTACTTCTTACTTCTTTCTTCTTTCTTTCTTACTTCTTTCTTACTTCTTTCTTACTTCTTTCTAACTTCTTTCTTACTTCTTTCTTTCTTACTTCTTTCTTACTTCTTTCGTACTTCTTTCTTACTTCTTTCTTACTTCTTTCTTACTTTTTTCTTCATTCCTTCTTACTTCTTTCTTACTTCTTTCTTACTTCTTTCTTTCTTATTTCTTACTTCTTTCTTTCTTCTTTCTTACTTCTTTCTTACTTTTTTCTTCATTCCTTCTTACTTCTTTCTTACTTCTTTCTTACTTCTTTCTTACTTCTTTCTTACTTCTTTCTTCTTTCTTTGTTTCTTCTTTCTTTCTTCTTTCTTACTTCTTTCTTACTTCTTTCTTACTTCTTTCTTACTTCTTTCTTACTTCTTTCTTACTTCTTTCTTACTTCTTTCTTACTTCTTTCTTACTTCTTTCTTACTTCTTTCTTTCTTACTTCTTTCGTACTTCTTTCGTACTTCTATCTTCTTTCTTACTTCTTTCTTACTTCTTTCGTACTTCTTTCTTACTTCTTTCTTTCTTACTTCTTTCTTACTTCTTTCTTACTTCTTTCTTTCTTCTTTCTTACTTCTTTCTTTCTTCTTTCTATCTTCTTTCTTACTTCTTTCTTCATTCCTTCTTACTTCTTTCTTACTTCTTTCTTACTTCTTTCTTACTTCTTTCTTACTTCTTTCTTTCTTACTTCTTTCGTACTTCTTTCGTACTTCTTCTTTCTTACTTCTTTCTTACTTCTTTCTTCTTTCTTTCTTACTTCTTTCTTACTTCTTTCTTACTTCTTACTTCTTTCTTACTTCTTTCTTACTTCTTTCTTACTTCTTTCTTACTTCTTTAATACTTCTTTCTTACTTCTTTCTTTCTTACTTCTTTCTTACTTCTTTCTTACTTCTTTCTTACTTCTTTCTTACTTCTTTCTTTCTTCTTTCTTACTTCTTTCTTTCTTCTTTCTTACTTCTTTCTTACTTCTTTCTTACTTCTTTCTTACTTCTTTCTTACTTCTTTCTTACTTCTTTCTTACTTCTTTCTTACTTCTTTCTTACTTCTTTCTTTCGTACTTCTTTCGTACTTCTTTCGTACTTCTATCTTCTTTCTTACTACTTTCTTACTTCTTTCGTACTTCTTTCTTACTTCTTTCTTTCTTACTTCTTTCTTACTTCTTTCTTACTTCTTTCTTTCTTCTTTCTTTCTTCTTTCTTTCTTCTTTCTATCTTCTTTCTTACTTCTTTCTTCATTCCTTCTTACTTCTTTCTTACTTCTTTCTTACTTCTTTCTTACTTCTTTAATACTTCTTTCTTACTTCTTTCTTCTTTCTTTCTTACTTCTTTCTTACTTCTTTCTTACTTCTTTCTTTCTTCTTTCTTATTTCTTTCTTTCTTCTTTCTTACTTCTTTCTTACTTCTTTCTTCTTTCTTTCTTGCTTCTTTCTTCTTTCTTACTTCTTTCTTACTTCTTTCTTTCTTCTTTCTAACTTCTTTCTTACTTCTTTCTTCATTACTTCTTACTTCTTTCTTACTTCTTTCTTACTTCTTTCTTACTTCTTTCTTACTTCATTCTTACTTCTTTCTTTCTTACTTCTTTCGTACTTCTTTCGTACTTCTATCTTCTTTCTTACTTCTTTCTTACTTCTTTCTTCTTTCTTTCTTACTTCTTTCTTACTTCTTTCTTACTTCTTACTTCTTTCTTACTTCTTTCTTACTTCTTTCTTACTTCTTTCTTCATTCCTTCTTACTTCTTTCTTACTTCTTTCTTACTTCTTTCTTACTACTTTCTTACTTCTTTCTTACTTCTTTCTTTCTTACTTCTTTCTTTCTCCTTACTTTCTTCTTTCTTTCTTCTTTATATCTTCTTTCTTACTTCTTTCTTACTTCTTTCTTTCTTACTTCTTTCGTACTTCTTTCGTACTTCTTTCTTCTTTCTTACTTCTTTCTTACTTCTTTCTTCTTTCTTTCTTACTTCTTTCTTACTTCTTTCTTACTTCTTTCTTCTTTCTTTCTTTCTTCTTTCTTACTTCTTTCTTACTTCTTTCTTTCTTACTTCTTTCGTACTTCTTTCGTACTTCTTTCTTCTTTCTTACTTCTTTCTTACTTCTTTCTTCTTTCTTTCTTATTTCTTTCTTACTTCTTTCTTACTTCTTACTTCTTTCTTACTTCATTCTTACTTCTTTTTTACTTCTTTCTTCTTTCTTTCTTACTTCTTTCTTACTTCTTTCTTACTTCTTACTTCTTTCTTACTTCTTTCTTACTTCTTACTTCTTTCTTACTTCTTTCTTACTTCTTTCTTTCTTCTTTCTTACTTCTTCCTTTCTTCTTTCTTACTTCTATCTTACTTCTTTCTTCATTACTTCTTACTTCTTTCTTACTTCTTTCTTACTTCTTTCTTACTTCTTTCTTACTTCTTTCTTAATTCTTTCTGCTTTCTTTCTTTCTTCTTTCTTTCTTCTTTCTTACTTCTTTCTTACTTCTTTCTTACTTCTTTCTTCATTCCTTCTCACTTCTTTCTTACTTCTTTCTTACTTCTTTCTTACTTCTTTCATACTTCTTTCTTATTTCTTTCTTACTTCTTTCTAACTTCTTTCTTACTTCTTTCTCTCTTATTTCTTTCTTACTTCTTTCGTACTTCTTTCTTACTTCTTTCTTACTTCTTTCTTACTTCTTTCTTACTTCTTTCTTATTTCTTTCTTACTTCTTTCTAACTTCTTTCTTACTTCTTTCTCTCTTATTTCTTTCTTACTTCTTTCGTACTTCTTTCTTACTTCTTTCTTACTTCTTTCTTACTTCTTTCTTACTTCTTTCTTTCTTACTTCTTTCGTACTTCTTTCGTACTTCTATCTTCTTTCTTACTTCTTTCTTACTTCTTCCTTCTTTCTTTCTTACTTCTTTCTTACTTCTTTCTTACTTCTTACTTCTTTCTTACTTCTTTCTTACTTCTTTCTTACTTCTTTCTTACTTCTTTCTATCTTCTTTCTTACTTCTTTCTTTCTTACTTCTTTCTTACTTCTTTCGTACTTCTTTCTTACTTCTTTCTTACTTCTTTCTTACTTCTTTCTTTCTTACTTCTTTCGTACTTCTTTCGTACTTCTTTCTTCTTTCTTACTTCTTTCTTACTTCTTCCTTCTTTCTTTCTTACTTCTTTCTTACTTCTTACTTCTTTCTTACTTCTTTCTTACTTCTTTCTTACTTCTTTCTTACTTCTTTCTTACTTCTTTCTTCTTTCTTATTTCTTTCTTTCTTCTTTCTTACTTCTTTCTTACTTCTTTCTTCATTCCTTCTTACTTCTTTCTTACTTCTTTCTTACTTCTTTCTTACTTCTTTCTTACTTCTTTCTTCCTTCTTTCTTACTTCTTTCTTTCTTACTTCTTTCGTACTTCTTTCGTACTTCTATCTTCTTTCTTACTTCTTTCTTACTTCTTTCTTCTTTCTTTCTTACTTCTTTCTTACTTCTTTCTTACTTCTTACTTCTTTCTTACTTCTTTCTTACTTCTTACTTACTTCTTTCTTACTTCTTTCTTACTTCTTTCATACTTCTTTCTTACTTCTTTCTTACTTCTTTCTTAATTCTTTCTTCTTTCTTTCTTTCTTCTTTCTTTCTTCTTTCTTACTTCTTTCTTACTTCCTTCTTACTTCTTTCTTACTTCTTTCTTACTTCTTTCTTACTTCTTTCTTACTTCTTTCTTACTTCTTTCTTCTTTCTTTCTTACTTCTTTCTTACTTCTTTCTTTCTTCTTTCTTACTTCTTTCTTACTTTTTTCTTACTTCTTTCTAACTACTTCTTTCTTCTTTCTTACTTCTTTCTTACTTCTTTCTTACTTCTTTCTTCTTTCTTTCTTACTTCTTTCTTACTTCTTTCTTACTTCTTTCTTACTTCTTTCTTTCTTACTTCTTTCTTTCTCCTTACTTTCTTCTTTCTTTCTTCTTTATATCTTCTTTCTTACTTCTTTCTTACTTCTTTCTTACTTCTCTCTTACTTCTTTTTACTTCTTTCTTTCTTACTTCTTTCTTTCTCCTTACTTTCTTCTTTCTTTCTTCTTTATATCTTCTTTCTTACTTCTTTCTTACTTCTTTCTTACTTCTCTCTTACTTCTTTCTTACTTCTTTCTTACTTCTTTCTTACTTCTTTCTTACTTCTTTCTTCATTCCTTCTTACTTCTTTCTTTCTTCTTTCTTACTTCTTTCTTACTTCATTCTTTCTTACTTCTTTCGTACTTCTTTCGTAATTCTTTCTTCTTTCTTACTTCTTTCTTACTTCTTTCTTCTTTCTTTCTTACTTCTTTCTTACTTCTTTCTTACTTCTTTCTTCTTTCTTTCTTTCTTCTTTCTTACTTCTTTCTTACTTCTTTCTTTCTTACTTCTTTCGTACTTCTTTCGTACTTCTTTCTTCTTTCTTACTTCTTTCTTACTTCTTTCTTCTTTCTTTCTTATTTCTTTCTTACTTCTTTCTTACTTCTTACTTCTTTCTTACTTCTTTCTTACTTCTTTTTTACTTCTTTCTTCTTTCTTTCTTACTTCTTTCTTACTTCTTTCTTACTTCTTACTTCTGTCTTACTTCTTTCTTACTTCTTACTTCTTTCTTACTTCTTTCTTACTTCTTTCTTACTTCTTTCTTACTTCTTTCTTTCTTCTTTCTTACTTCTTCCTTTCTTCTTTCTTACTTCTTTCTTACTTCTTTCTTCATTCCTTCTTACTTCTTTCTTACTTCTTTCTTACTTCTTTCTTACTTCTTTCTTACTTCTTTCTTAATTCTTTCTGCTTTCTTTCTTTCTTCTTTCTTTCTTCTTTCTTACTTCTTTCTTACTTCTTTCTTACTTCTTTCTTCATTCCTTCTCACTTCTTTCTTACTTCTTTCTTACTTCTTTCTTACTTCTTTCTTACTTCTTTCATACTTCTTTCTTATTTCTTTCTTACTTCTTTCTAACTTCTTTCTTACTTCTTTCCCTCTTCTTTCTTTCTTACTTCTTTCTTACTTCTTTCTTACTTCTTTCTAACTTCTTTCTTACTTCTTTCTTTCTTACTTCTTTCTTACTTCTTTCGTACTTCTTTCTTACTTCTTTCTTACTTCTTTCTTACTTTTTTCTTCATTCCTTCTTACTTCTTTCTTACTTCTTTCTTACTTCTTTCTTTCTTATTTCTTACTTCTTTCTTTCTTCTTTCTTACTTCTTTCTTACTTTTTTCTTCATTCCTTCTTACTTCTTTCTTACTTCTTTCTTACTTCTTTCTTACTTCTTTCTTACTTCTTTCTTCTTTCTTTGTTTCTTCTTTCTTTCTTCTTTCTTACTTCTTTCTTACTTCTTTCTTACTTCTTTCTTACTTCTTTCTTACTTCTTTCTTACTTCTTTCTTACTTCTTTCTTACTTCTTTCTTACTTCTTTCTTACTTCTTTCTTTCTTACTTCTTTCGTACTTCTTTCGTACTTCTATCTTCTTTCTTACTTCTTTCTTACTTCTTTCGTACTTCTTTCTTACTTCTTTCTTTCTTACTTCTTTCTTACTTCTTTCTTACTTCTTTCTTTCTTACTTCTTTCTTACTTCTTTCTTACTTCTTTCTTTCTTCTTACTTACTTCTTTCTTTCTTCTTTCTTTCTTACTTCTTTCGTACTTCTTTCGTACTTCTATCTTCTTTCTTACTTCTTTCTTACTTCTTTCGTACTTCTTTCTTACTTCTTTCTTTCTTACTTCTTTCTTACTTCTTTCTTACTTCTTTCTTTCTTCTTTCTTACTTCTTTCTTTCTTCTTTCTATCTTCTTTCTTACTTCTTTCTTCATTCCTTCTTACTTCTTTCTTACTTCTTTCTTACTTCTTTCTTACTTCTTTCTTACTTCTTTCTTTCTTACTTCTTTCGTACTTCTTTCGTACTTCTTCTTTCTTACTTCTTTCTTACTTCTTTCTTCTTTCTTTCTTACTTCTTTCTTACTTCTTTCTTACTTCTTACTTCTTTCTTACTTCTTTCTTACTTCTTTCTTACTTCTTTCTTACTTCTTTAATACTTCTTTCTTACTTCTTTCTTTCTTACTTCTTTCTTACTTCTTTCTTACTTCTTTCTTACTTCTTTCTTACTTCTTTCTTTCTTCTTTCTTACTTCTTTCTTTCTTATTTCTTACTTCTTTCTTTCTTCTTTCTTACTTCTTTCTTACTTTTTTCTTCATTCCTTCTTACTTCTTTCTTACTTCTTTCTTACTTCTTTCTTACGTCTTTCTTACTTCTTTCTTACTTCTTTCTTCTTTCTTTCTTTCTTCTTTCTTTCTTCTTTCTTACTTCTTTCTTACTTCTTTCTTACTTCTTTCTTACTTCTTTCTTACTTCTTTCTTACTTCTTTCTTACTTCTTTCTTACTTCTTTCTTACTTCTTTCTTACTTCTTTCTTTCGTACTTCTTTCGTACTTCTTTCGTACTTCTATCTTCTTTCTTACTACTTTCTTACTTCTTTCGTACTTCTTTCTTACTTCTTTCTTTCTTACTTCTTTCTTACTTCTTTCTTACTTCTTTCTTTCTTCTTTCTTTCTTCTTTCTTTCTTCTTTCTATCTTCTTTCTTACTTCTTTCTTCATTCCTTCTTACTTCTTTCTTACTTCTTTCTTACTTCTTTCTTACTTCTTTAATACTTCTTTCTTACTTCTTTCTTCTTTCTTTCTTACTTCTTTCTTACTTCTTTCTTACTTCTTTCTTTCTTCTTTCTTATTTCTTTCTTTCTTCTTTCTTACTTCTTTCTTACTTCTTTCTTCTTTCTTTCTTGCTTCTTTCTTCTTTCTTACTTCTTTCTTACTTCTTTCTTTCTTCTTTCTAACTTCTTTCTTACTTCTTTCTTCATTACTTCTTACTTCTTTCTTACTTCTTTCTTACTTCTTTCTTACTTCTTTCTTACTTCATTCTTACTTCTTTCTTTCTTACTTCTTTCGTACTTCTTTCGTACTTCTATCTTCTTTCTTACTTCTTTCTTACTTCTTTCTTCTTTCTTTCTTACTTCTTTCTTACTTCTTTCTTACTTCTTACTTCTTTCTTACTTCTTTCTTACTTCTTTCTTACTTCTTTCTTCATTCCTTCTTACTTCTTTCTTACTTCTTTCTTACTTCTTTCTTACTACTTTCTTACTTCTTTCTTACTTCTTTCTTTCTTACTTCTTTCTTTCTCCTTACTTTCTTCTTTCTTTCTTCTTTATATCTTCTTTCTTACTTCTTTCTTACTTCTTTCTTTCTTACTTCTTTCGTACTTCTTTCGTACTTCTTTCTTCTTTCTTACTTCTTTCTTACTTCTTTCTTCTTTCTTTCTTACTTCTTTCTTACTTCTTTCTTACTTCTTTCTTCTTTCTTTCTTTCTTCTTTCTTACTTCTTTCTTACTTCTTTCTTTCTTACTTCTTTCGTACTTCTTTCGTACTTCTTTCTTCTTTCTTACTTCTTTCTTACTTCTTTCTTCTTTCTTTCTTATTTCTTTCTTACTTCTTTCTTACTTCTTACTTCTTTCTTACTTCATTCTTACTTCTTTTTTACTTCTTTCTTCTTTCTTTCTTACTTCTTTCTTACTTCTTTCTTACTTCTTACTTCTTTCTTACTTCTTTCTTACTTCTTACTTCTTTCTTACTTCTTTCTTACTTCTTTCTTTCTTCTTTCTTACTTCTTCCTTTCTTCTTTCTTACTTCTATCTTACTTCTTTCTTCATTACTTCTTACTTCTTTCTTACTTCTTTCTTACTTCTTTCTTACTTCTTTCTTACTTCTTTCTTACTTCTTTCTGCTTTCTTTCTTTCTTCTTTCTTTCTTCTTTCTTACTTCTTTCTTACTTCTTTCTTACTTCTTTCTTCATTCCTTCTCACTTCTTTCTTACTTCTTTCTTACTTCTTTCTTACTTCTTTCATACTTCTTTCTTATTTCTTTCTTACTTCTTTCTAACTTCTTTCTTACTTCTTTCTCTCTTATTTCTTTCTTACTTCTTTCGTACTTCTTTCTTACTTCTTTCTTACTTCTTTCTTACTTCTTTCTTACTTCTTTCTTATTTCTTTCTTACTTCTTTCTAACTTCTTTCTTACTTCTTTCTCTCTTATTTCTTTCTTACTTCTTTCGTACTTCTTTCTTACTTCTTTCTTACTTCTTTCTTACTTCTTTCTTACTTCTTTCTTTCTTACTTCTTTCGTACTTCTTTCGTACTTCTATCTTCTTTCTTACTTCTTTCTTACTTCTTCCTTCTTTCTTTCTTACTTCTTTCTTACTTCTTTCTTACTTCTTACTTCTTTCTTACTTCTTTCTTACTTCTTTCTTACTTCTTTCTTACTTCTTTCTATCTTCTTTCTTACTTCTTTCTTTCTTACTTCTTTCTTACTTCTTTCGTACTTCTTTCTTACTTCTTTCTTACTTCTTTCTTACTTCTTTCTTTCTTACTTCTTTCGTACTTCTTTCGTACTTCTTTCTTCTTTCTTACTTCTTTCTTACTTCTTCCTTCTTTCTTTCTTACTTCTTTCTTACTTCTTACTTCTTTCTTACTTCTTTCTTACTTCTTTCTTACTTCTTTCTTACTTCTTTCTTCTTTCTTATTTCTTTCTTTCTTCTTTCTTACTTCTTTCTTACTTCTTTCTTCATTCCTTCTTACTTCTTTCTTACTTCTTTCTTACTTCTTTCTTACTTCTTTCTTACTTCTTTCTTCCTTCTTTCTTACTTCTTTCTTTCTTACTTCTTTCGTACTTCTTTCGTACTTCTATCTTCTTTCTTACTTCTTTCTTACTTCTTTCTTCTTTCTTTCTTACTTCTTTCTTACTTCTTTCTTACTTCTTACTTCTTTCTTACTTCTTTCTTACTTCTTTCTTACTTCTTTCTTACTTCTTTCTTACTTCTTTCATACTTCTTTCTTACTTCTTTCTTACTTCTTTCTTAATTCTTTCTTCTTTCTTTCTTTCTTCTTTCTTTCTTCTTTCTTACTTCTTTCTTACTTCCTTCTTACTTCTTTCTTACTTCTTTCTTACTTCTTTCTTACTTCTTTCTTACTTCTTTCTTACTTCTTTCTTCTTTCTTTCTTACTTCTTTCTTACTTCTTTCTTTCTTCTTTCTTACTTCTTTCTTACTTTTTTCTTACTTCTTTCTAACTACTTCTTTCTTCTTTCTTACTTCTTTCTTACTTCTTTCTTACTTCTTTCTTCTTTCTTTCTTACTTCTTTCTTACTTCTTTCTTACTTCTTTCTTACTTCTTTCTTTCTTACTTCTTTCTTTCTCCTTACTTTCTTCTTTCTTTCTTCTTTATATCTTCTTTCTTACTTCTTTCTTGATTCTTTCTTACTTCTCTCTTACTTCTTTCTTACTTCTTTCTTTCTTACTTCTTTCTTTCTCCTTACTTTCTTCTTTCTTTCTTCTTTATATCTTCTTTCTTACTTCTTTCTTACTTCTTTCTTACTTCTCTCTTACTTCTTTCTTACTTCTTTCTTACTTCTTTCTTACTTCTTTCTTACTTCTTTCTTCATTCCTTCTTACTTCTTTCTTTCTTCTTTCTTACTTCTTTCTTTCTTTCTTCTTTCTTACTTCTTTCTTACTTCTTTCTTCTTTCTTTCTTGCTTCTTTCTTCTTTCTTACTTCTTTCTTACTTCTTTCTTTCTTCTTTCTAACTTCTTTCTTACTTCTTTCTTCATTACTTCTTACTTCTTTCTTACTTCTTTCTTACTTCTTTCTTACTTCTTTCTTACTTCATTCTTACTTCTTTCTTTCTTACTTCTTTCGTACTTCTTTCGTACTTCTATCTTCTTTCTTACTTCTTTCTTACTTCTTTCTTCTTTCTTTCTTACTTCTTTCTTACTTCTTTCTTACTTCTTACTTCTTTCTTACTTCTTTCTTACTTCTTTCTTACTTCTTTCTTCATTCCTTCTTACTTCTTTCTTACTTCTTTCTTACTTCTTTCTTACTTCTTTCTTACTACTTTCTTACTTCTTTCTTACTTCTTTCTTTCTTACTTCTTTCTTTCTCCTTACTTTCTTCTTTCTTTCTTCTTTATATCTTCTTTCTTACTTCTTTCTTACTTCTTTCTTTCTTACTTCTTTCGTACTTCTTTCGTACTTCTTTCTTCTTTCTTACTTCTTTCTTACTTCTTTCTTCTTTCTTTCTTACTTCTTTCTTACTTCTTTCTTACTTCTTTCTTCTTTCTTTCTTTCTTCTTTCTTACTTCTTTCTTACTTCTTTCTTTCTTACTTCTTTCGTACTTCTTTCGTACTTCTTTCTTCTTTCTTACTTCTTTCTTACTTCTTTCTTCTTTCTTTCTTATTTCTTTCTTACTTCTTTCTTACTTCTTACTTCTTTCTTACTTCATTCTTACTTCTTTTTTACTTCTTTCTTCTTTCTTTCTTACTTCTTTCTTACTTCTTTCTTACTTCTTACTTCTTTCTTACTTCTTTCTTACTTCTTACTTCTTTCTTACTTCTTTCTTACTTCTTTCTTTCTTCTTTCTTACTTCTTCCTTTCTTCTTTCTTACTTCTATCTTACTTCTTTCTTCATTACTTCTTACTTCTTTCTTACTTCTTTCTTACTTCTTTCTTACTTCTTTCTTACTTCTTTCTTAATTCTTTCTGCTTTCTTTCTTTCTTCTTTCTTTCTTCTTTCTTACTTCTTTCTTACTTCTTTCTTACTTCTTTCTTCATTCCTTCTCACTTCTTTCTTACTTCTTTCTTACTTCTTTCTTACTTCTTTCATACTTCTTTCTTATTTCTTTCTTACTTCTTTCTAACTTCTTTCTTACTTCTTTCTCTCTTATTTCTTTCTTACTTCTTTCGTACTTCTTTCTTACTTCTTTCTTACTTCTTTCTTACTTCTTTCTTACTTCTTTCTTATTTCTTTCTTACTTCTTTCTAACTTCTTTCTTACTTCTTTCTCTCTTATTTCTTTCTTACTTCCTTCGTACTTCTTTCTTACTTCTTTCTTACTTCTTTCTTACTTCTTTCTTACTTCTTTCTTTCTTACTTCTTTCGTACTTCTTTCGTACTTCTATCTTCTTTCTTACTTCTTTCTTACTTCTTCCTTCTTTCTTTCTTACTTCTTTCTTACTTCTTTCTTACTTCTTACTTCTTTCTTACTTCTTTCTTACTTCTTTCTTACTTCTTTCTTACTTCTTTCTATCTTCTTTCTTACTTCTTTCTTTCTTACTTCTTTCTTACTTCTTTCGTACTTCTTTCTTACTTCTTTCTTACTTCTTTCTTACTTCTTTCTTTCTTACTTCTTTCGTACTTCTTTCGTACTTCTTTCTTCTTTCTTACTTCTTTCTTACTTCTTCCTTCTTTCTTTCTTACTTCTTTCTTACTTCTTACTTCTTTCTTACTTCTTTCTTACTTCTTTCTTACTTCTTTCTTACTTCTTTCTTACTTCTTTCTTCTTTCTTATTTCTTTCTTTCTTCTTTCTTACTTCTTTCTTACTTCTTTCTTCATTCCTTCTTACTTCTTTCTTACTTCTTTCTTACTTCTTTCTTACTTCTTTCTTACTTCTTTCTTCCTTCTTTCTTACTTCTTTCTTTCTTACTTCTTTCGTACTTCTTTCGTACTTCTATCTTCTTTCTTACTTCTTTCTTACTTCTTTCTTCTTTCTTTCTTACTTCTTTCTTACTTCTTTCTTACTTCTTACTTCTTTCTTACTTCTTTCTTACTTCTTTCTTACTTCTTTCTTACTTCTTTCTTACTTCTTTCATACTTCTTTCTTACTTCTTTCTTACTTCTTTCTTAATTCTTTCTTCTTTCTTTCTTTCTTCTTTCTTTCTTCTTTCTTACTTCTTTCTTACTTCCTTCTTACTTCTTTCTTACTTCTTTCTTACTTCTTTCTTACTTCTTTCTTACTTCTTTCTTACTTCTTTCTTCTTTCTTTCTTACTTCTTTCTTACTTCTTTCTTTCTTCTTTCTTACTTCTTTCTTACTTTTTTCTTACTTCTTTCTAACTACTTCTTTCTTCTTTCTTACTTCTTTCTTACTTCTTTCTTACTTCTTTCTTCTTTCTTTCTTACTTCTTTCTTACTTCTTTCTTACTTCTTTCTTACTTCTTTCTTTCTTACTTCTTTCTTTCTCCTTACTTTCTTCTTTCTTTCTTCTTTATATCTTCTTTCTTACTTCTTTCTTGATTCTTTCTTACTTCTCTCTTACTTCTTTCTTACTTCTTTCTTTCTTACTTCTTTCTTTCTCCTTACTTTCTTCTTTCTTTCTTCTTTATATCTTCTTTCTTACTTCTTTCTTACTTCTTTCTTACTTCTCTCTTACTTCTTTCTTACTTCTTTCTTACTTCTTTCTTACTTCTTTCTTACTTCTTTCTTCATTCCTTCTTACTTCTTTCTTTCTTCTTTCTTACTTCTTTCTTTCTTTCTTCTTTCTTACTTCTTTCTTACTTCTTTCTTCTTTCTTTCTTGCTTCTTTCTTCTTTCTTACTTCTTTCTTACTTCTTTCTTTCTTCTTTCTAACTTCTTTCTTACTTCTTTCTTCATTACTTCTTACTTCTTTCTTACTTCTTTCTTACTTCTTTCTTACTTCTTTCTTACTTCATTCTTACTTCTTTCTTTCTTACTTCTTTCGTACTTCTTTCGTACTTCTATCTTCTTTCTTACTTCTTTCTTACTTCTTTCTTCTTTCTTTCTTACTTCTTTCTTACTTCTTTCTTACTTCTTACTTCTTTCTTACTTCTTTCTTACTTCTTTCTTACTTCTTTCTTCATTCCTTCTTACTTCTTTCTTACTTCTTTCTTACTTCTTTCTTACTTCTTTCTTACTACTTTCTTACTTCTTTCTTACTTCTTTCTTTCTTACTTCTTTCTTTCTCCTTACTTTCTTCTTTCTTTCTTCTTTATATCTTCTTTCTTACTTCTTTCTTACTTCTTTCTTTCTTACTTCTTTCGTACTTCTTTCGTACTTCTTTCTTCTTTCTTACTTCTTTCTTACTTCTTTCTTCTTTCTTTCTTACTTCTTTCTTACTTCTTTCTTACTTCTTTCTTCTTTCTTTCTTTCTTCTTTCTTACTTCTTTCTTACTTCTTTCTTTCTTACTTCTTTCGTACTTCTTTCGTACTTCTTTCTTCTTTCTTACTTCTTTCTTACTTCTTTCTTCTTTCTTTCTTATTTCTTTCTTACTTCTTTCTTACTTCTTACTTCTTTCTTACTTCATTCTTACTTCTTTTTTACTTCTTTCTTCTTTCTTTCTTACTTCTTTCTTACTTCTTTCTTACTTCTTACTTCTTTCTTACTTCTTTCTTACTTCTTACTTCTTTCTTACTTCTTTCTTACTTCTTTCTTTCTTCTTTCTTACTTCTTCCTTTCTTCTTTCTTACTTCTATCTTACTTCTTTCTTCATTACTTCTTACTTCTTTCTTACTTCTTTCTTACTTCTTTCTTACTTCTTTCTTACTTCTTTCTTAATTCTTTCTGCTTTCTTTCTTTCTTCTTTCTTTCTTCTTTCTTACTTCTTTCTTACTTCTTTCTTACTTCTTTCTTCATTCCTTCTCACTTCTTTCTTACTTCTTTCTTACTTCTTTCTTACTTCTTTCATACTTCTTTCTTATTTCTTTCTTACTTCTTTCTAACTTCTTTCTTACTTCTTTCTCTCTTATTTCTTTCTTACTTCTTTCGTACTTCTTTCTTACTTCTTTCTTACTTCTTTCTTACTTCTTTCTTACTTCTTTCTTATTTCTTTCTTACTTCTTTCTAACTTCTTTCTTACTTCTTTCTCTCTTATTTCTTTCTTACTTCCTTCGTACTTCTTTCTTACTTCTTTCTTACTTCTTTCTTACTTCTTTCTTACTTCTTTCTTTCTTACTTCTTTCGTACTTCTTTCGTACTTCTATCTTCTTTCTTACTTCTTTCTTACTTCTTCCTTCTTTCTTTCTTACTTCTTTCTTACTTCTTTCTTACTTCTTACTTCTTTCTTACTTCTTTCTTACTTCTTTCTTACTTCTTTCTTACTTCTTTCTATCTTCTTTCTTACTTCTTTCTTTCTTACTTCTTTCTTACTTCTTTCGTACTTCTTTCTTACTTCTTTCTTACTTCTTTCTTACTTCTTTCTTTCTTACTTCTTTCGTACTTCTTTCGTACTTCTTTCTTCTTTCTTACTTCTTTCTTACTTCTTCCTTCTTTCTTTCTTACTTCTTTCTTACTTCTTACTTCTTTCTTACTTCTTTCTTACTTCTTTCTTACTTCTTTCTTACTTCTTTCTTACTTCTTTCTTCTTTCTTATTTCTTTCTTTCTTCTTTCTTACTTCTTTCTTACTTCTTTCTTCATTCCTTCTTACTTCTTTCTTACTTCTTTCTTACTTCTTTCTTACTTCTTTCTTACTTCTTTCTTCCTTCTTTCTTACTTCTTTCTTTCTTACTTCTTTCGTACTTCTTTCGTACTTCTATCTTCTTTCTTACTTCTTTCTTACTTCTTTCTTCTTTCTTTCTTACTTCTTTCTTACTTCTTTCTTACTTCTTACTTCTTTCTTACTTCTTTCTTACTTCTTTCTTACTTCTTTCTTACTTCTTTCTTACTTCTTTCATACTTCTTTCTTACTTCTTTCTTACTTCTTTCTTAATTCTTTCTTCTTTCTTTCTTTCTTCTTTCTTTCTTCTTTCTTACTTCTTTCTTACTTCCTTCTTACTTCTTTCTTACTTCTTTCTTACTTCTTTCTTACTTCTTTCTTACTTCTTTCTTACTTCTTTCTTCTTTCTTTCTTACTTCTTTCTTACTTCTTTCTTTCTTCTTTCTTACTTCTTTCTTACTTTTTTCTTACTTCTTTCTAACTACTTCTTTCTTCTTTCTTACTTCTTTCTTACTTCTTTCTTACTTCTTTCTTCTTTCTTTCTTACTTCTTTCTTACTTCTTTCTTACTTCTTTCTTACTTCTTTCTTTCTTACTTCTTTCTTTCTCCTTACTTTCTTCTTTCTTTCTTCTTTATATCTTCTTTCTTACTTCTTTCTTACTTCTTTCTTACTTCTCTCTTACTTCTTTCTTACTTCTTTCTTTCTTACTTCTTTCTTTCTCCTTACTTTCTTCTTTCTTTCTTCTTTATATCTTCTTTCTTACTTCTTTCTTACTTCTTTCTTACTTCTCTCTTACTTCTTTCTTACTTCTTTCTTACTTCTTTCTTACTTCTTTCTTACTTCTTTCTTCATTCCTTCTTACTTCTTTCTTTCTTCTTTCTTACTTCTTTCTTACTTCATTCTTTCTTACTTCTTTCGTACTTCTTTCGTAATTCTTTCTTCTTTCTTACTTCTTTCTTACTTCTTTCTTCTTTCTTTCTTACTTCTTTCTTACTTCTTTCTTACTTCTTTCTTCTTTCTTTCTTTCTTCTTTCTTACTTCTTTCTTACTTCTTTCTTTCTTACTTCTTTCGTACTTCTTTCGTACTTCTTTCTTCTTTCTTACTTCTTTCTTACTTCTTTCTTCTTTCTTTCTTATTTCTTTCTTACTTCTTTCTTACTTCTTACTTCTTTCTTACTTCTTTCTTACTTCTTTTTTACTTCTTTCTTCTTTCTTTCTTACTTCTTTCTTACTTCTTTCTTACTTCTTACTTCTGTCTTACTTCTTTCTTACTTCTTACTTCTTTCTTACTTCTTTCTTACTTCTTTCTTACTTCTTTCTTACTTCTTTCTTTCTTCTTTCTTACTTCTTCCTTTCTTCTTTCTTACTTCTTTCTTACTTCTTTCTTCATTCCTTCTTACTTCTTTCTTACTTCTTTCTTACTTCTTTCTTACTTCTTTCTTACTTCTTTCTTAATTCTTTCTGCTTTCTTTCTTTCTTCTTTCTTTCTTCTTTCTTACTTCTTTCTTACTTCTTTCTTACTTCTTTCTTCATTCCTTCTCACTTCTTTCTTACTTCTTTCTTACTTCTTTCTTACTTCTTTCTTACTTCTTTCATACTTCTTTCTTATTTCTTTCTTACTTCTTTCTAACTTCTTTCTTACTTCTTTCCCTCTTATTTCTTTCTTACTTCTTTCGTACTTCTTTCGTACTTCTTTCTTACTTCTTTCTTACTTCTTTCTTACTTCTTTCTTATTTCTTTCTTATTTCTTTCTTACTTCTTTCTTACTTCTTTCTTACTTCTTTCTTTCTTACTTCTTTCGTAATTCTTTCGTACTTCTTTCTTCTTTCTTACTTCTTTCTTACTTCTTTCTTACTTCTTTCTTACTTCTTTCGTACTTCTTTCTTACATCTTTCTTACTTCTTTCTTACTTCTTTCTTTCTTACTTCTTTCGTAATTCTTTCGTACTTCTTTCTTCTTTCTTACTTCTTTCTTACTTCTTCCTTCTTTCTTTCTTACTTCTTTCTTACTTCTTTCTTACTTCTTTCTTACTTCTTTCTTACTTCTTTAATACTTCTTTCTTACTTCTTTCTTCTTTCTTTCTTACTTCTTTCTTACTTCTTTCTTACTTCTTTCTTTCTTCTTTCTTATTTCTTTCTTTCTTCTTTCTTACTTCTTTCTTACTTCTTTCTTCTTTCTTTCTTACTTCTTTCTTACTTCTTTCTTACTTCTTTCTTCTTTCTTACTTCTTTCTTTCTTCTTTCTAAGTTCTTTCTTACTTCTTTCTTCATTCCTTCTTACTTCTTTCTTACTTCTTTCTTACTTCTTTCTTACTTCTTTCTTACTTCTTTCTTACTTCTTTCTTACTTCTTTCTTACTTCTTTCTTACTTCTTTCTTTCTTACTTCTTTCGTACTTCTTTCGTACTTCTATCTTCTTTCTTACTTCTTTCTTACTTCTTTCTTCTTTCTTTCTTACTTCTTTCTTACTTCTTTCTTACTTCTTACTTCTTTCTTACTTCTTTCTTACTTCTTTCTTACTTCTTTCTTACTTCTTTCTTACTTCTTTCATACTTCTTTCTTACTTCTTTCTTACTTCTTTCTTAATTCTTTCTTCTTTCTTTCTTTCTTCTTTCTTTCTTCTTTCTTACTTCTTTCTTACTTCCTTCTTATTTCTTTCTTACTTCTTTCTTACTTCTTTCTTACTTCTTTCTTACTTCTTTCTTACTTCTTTCTTCTTTCTTTCTTTCTTCTTTCTTACTTCTTTCTTTCTTCTTTCTTACATCTTTCTTACTTTTTTCTTACTTCTTTCTAACTACTTCTTTCTTCTTTCTTACTTCTTTCTTACGTCTTTCTTACTTCTTTCTTACTTCTTTCTTACTTCTTTCTTCTTACTTTCTTACTTCTTTCTTACTTCTTTCTTACTTATTTCGTACTTCTTTCTTACTTCTTTCTTACTTCTTTCTTACTTCTTTCTTTCTTACTTCTTTCGTACTTCTTTCGTAATTTTTTATTCTTTCTTACTTCTTTCTTACTTCTTTCTTCTTTCTTTCTTACTTCTTTCTTACTTCTTTCTTACTTCTTTCTTACTTCTTTCTTAATTCTTTCTGCTTTCTTTCTTTCTTCTTTCTTCTTTCTTACTTCTTTCTTACTTCTTTCTTACTTCTTTCTAACTTCTTTCTTACTTCTTTCTTTCTTACTTCTTTCTTACTTCTTTCGTACTTCTTTCTTACTTCTTTCTTACTTTTTTCTTCATTCCTTCTTACTTCTTTCTTACTTCTTTCTTACTTCTTTCTTTCTTATTTCTTACTTCTTTCTTTCTTCTTTCTTACTTCTTTCTTACTTTTTTCTTCATTCCTTCTTACTTCTTTCTTACTTCTTTCTTACTTCTTTCTTACTTCTTTCTTCTTTCTTTGTTTCTTCTTTCTTTCTTTCTTACTTCTTTCTTACTTCTTTCTTACTTCTTTCTTACTTCTTTCTTACTTCTTTCTTACTTCTTTCTTACTTCTTTCTTACTTCTTTCTTACTTCTTTCTTACTTCTTTCTTTCTTACTTCTTTCGTACTTCTTTCGTACTTCTATCTTCTTTCTTACTTCTTTCTTACTTCTTTCGTACTTCTTTCTTACTTCTTTCTTTCTTACTTCTTTCTTACTTCTTTCTTACTTCTTTCTTTCTTACTTCTTTCTTACTTCTTTCTTACTTCTTTCTTTCTTCTTTCTTACTTCTTTCTTTCTTCTTTCTTTCTTACTTCTTTCGTACTTCTTTCGTACTTCTATCTTCTTTCTTACTTCTTTCTTACTTCTTTCGTACTTCTTTCTTACTTCTTTCTTTCTTACTTCTTTCTTACTTCTTTCTTACTTCTTTCTTTCTTCTTTCTTACTTCTTTCTTTCTTCTTTCTATCTTCTTTCTTACTTCTTTCTTCATTCCTTCTTACTTCTTTCTTACTTCTTTCTTACTTCTTTCTTACTTCTTTCTTACTTCTTTCTTTCTTACTTCTTTCGTACTTCTTTCGTACTTCTTCTTTCTTACTTCTTTCTTACTTCTTTCTTCTTTCTTTCTTACTTCTTTCTTACTTCTTTCTTACTTCTTACTTCTTTCTTACATCTTTCTTACTTCTTTCTTACTTCTTTCTTACTTCTTTAATACTTCTTTCTTACTTCTTTCTTTCTTACTTCTTTCTTACTTCTTTCTTACTTCTTTCTTACTTCTTTCTTACTTCTTTCTTTCTTCTTTCTTACTTCTTTCTTTCTTATTTCTTACTTCTTTCTTTCTTCTTTCTTACTTCTTTCTTACTTTTTTCTTCATTCCTTCTTACTTCTTTCTTACTTCTTTCTTACTTCTTTCTTACTTCTTTCTTACTTCTTTCTTACTTCTTTCTTCTTTCTTTCTTTCTTCTTTCTTTCTTCTTTCTTACTTCTTTCTTACTTCTTTCTTACTTCTTTCTTACTTCTTTCTTACTTCTTTCTTACTTCTTTCTTACTTCTTTCTTACTTCTTTCTTACTTCTTTCTTACTTCTTTCTTTCGTACTTCTTTCGTACTTCTTTCGTACTTCTATCTTCTTTCTTACTACTTTCTTACTTCTTTCGTACTTCTTTCTTACTTCTTTCTTTCTTACTTCTTTCTTACTTCTTTCTTACTTCTTTCTTTCTTCTTTCTTACTTCTTTCTTTCTTCTTTCTATCTTCTTTCTTACTTCTTTCTTCATTCCTTCTTACTTCTTTCTTACTTCTTTCTTACTTCTTTCTTACTTCTTTCTTACTTCTTTCTTTCTTACTTCTTTCGTACTTCTTTCGTACTTCTTCTTTCTTACTTCTTTCTTACTTCTTTCTTCTTTCTTTCTTATTTCTTTCTTACTTCTTTCTTACTTCTTACTTCTTTCTTACTTCTTTCTTACTTCTTTCTTACTTCTTTCTTACTTCTTTAATACTTCTTTCTTACTTCTTTCTTCTTTCTTTCTTACTTCTTTCTTACTTCTTTCTTACTTCTTTCTTTCTTCTTTCTTATTTCTTTCTTTCTTCTTTCTTACTTCTTTCTTACTTCTTTCTTCTTTCTTTCTTGCTTCTTTCTTCTTTCTTACTTCTTTCTTACTTCTTTCTTTCTTCTTTCTAACTTCTTTCTTACTTCTTTCTTCATTACTTCTTACTTCTTTCTTACTTCTTTCTTACTTCTTTCTTACTTCTTTCTTACTTCATTCTTACTTCTTTCTTTCTTACTTCTTTCGTACTTCTTTCGTACTTCTATCTTCTTTCTTACTTCTTTCTTACTTCTTTCTTCTTTCTTTCTTACTTCTTTCTTACTTCTTTCTTACTTCTTACTTCTTTCTTACTTCTTTCTTACTTCTTTCTTACTTCTTTCTTCATTCCTTCTTACTTCTTTCTTACTTCTTTCTTACTTCTTTCTTACTACTTTCTTACTTCTTTCTTACTTCTTTCTTTCTTACTTCTTTCTTTCTCCTTACTTTCTTCTTTCTTTCTTCTTTATATCTTCTTTCTTACTTCTTTCTTACTTCTTTCTTTCTTACTTCTTTCGTACTTCTTTCGTACTTCTTTCTTCTTTCTTACTTCTTTCTTACTTCTTTCTTCTTTCTTTCTTACTTCTTTCTTACTTCTTTCTTACTTCTTTCTTCTTTCTTTCTTTCTTCTTTCTTACTTCTTTCTTACTTCTTTCTTTCTTACTTCTTTCGTACTTCTTTCGTACTTCTTTCTTCTTTCTTACTTCTTTCTTACTTCTTTCTTCTTTCTTTCTTATTTCTTTCTTACTTCTTTCTTACTTCTTACTTCTTTCTTACTTCATTCTTACTTCTTTTTTACTTCTTTCTTCTTTCTTTCTTACTTCTTTCTTACTTCTTTCTTACTTCTTACTTCTTTCTTACTTCTTTCTTACTTCTTACTTCTTTCTTACTTCTTTCTTACTTCTTTCTTACTTCTTTCTTACTTCTTTCTTTCTTCTTTCTTACTTCTTCCTTTCTTCTTTCTTACTTCTATCTTACTTCTTTCTTCATTACTTCTTACTTCTTTCTTACTTCTTTCTTACTTCTTTCTTACTTCTTTCTTACTTCTTTCTTAATTCTTTCTGCTTTCTTTCTTTCTTCTTTCTTTCTTCTTTCTTACTTCTTTCTTACTTCTTTTTTACTTCTTTCTTCATTCCTTCTCACTTCTTTCTTACTTCTTTCTTACTTCTTTCTTACTTCTTTCATACTTCTTTCTTATTTCTTTCTTACTTCTTTCTAACTTCTTTCTTACTTCTTTCTCTCTTATTTCTTTCTTACTTCTTTCGTACTTCTTTCTTACTTCTTTCTTACTTCTTTCTTACTTCTTTCTTACTTCTTTCTTATTTCTTTCTTACTTCTTTCTAACTTCTTTCTTACTTCTTTCTCTCTTATTTCTTTCTTACTTCTTTCGTACTTCTTTCTTACTTCTTTCTTACTTCTTTCTTACTTCTTTCTTACTTCTTTCTTACTTCTTTCTTTCTTACTTCTTTCGTACTTCTTTCGTACTTCTATCTTCTTTCTTACTTCTTTCTTACTTCTTCCTTCTTTCTTTCTTACTTCTTTCTTACTTCTTTCTTACTTCTTACTTCTTTCTTACTTCTTTCTTCTTTCTTTCTTACTTCTTTCTTACTTCTTTCTTACTTCTTTCTTAATTCTTTCTGCTTTCTTTCTTTCTTCTTTCTTCTTTCTTACTTCTTTCTTACTTCTTTCTTACTTCTTTCTTCATTCCTTCTCACTTCTTTCTTACTTCTTTCTTACTTCTTTCTTACTTCTTTCTTACTTCTTTCATACTTCTTTCTTATTTCTTTCTTACTTCTTTCTAACTTCTTTCTTACTTCTTTCCCTCTTATTTCTTTCTTACTTCTTTCCTACTTCTTTCGTACTTCTTTCTTACTTCTTTCTTACTTCTTTCTTACTTCTTTCTTATTTCTTTCTTACTTCTTTCTTACTTCTTTCTTACTTCTTTCTTACTTCTTTCTTTCTTACTTCTTTCGTACTTCTTTCGTACTTCTACCTTCTTTCTTACTTCTTTCTTACTTCTTTCTTCTTTCTTTCTTACTTCTTTCTTACTTCTTTCTTACTTCTTACTTCTTTATTACTTCTTTCTTACTTCTTTCTTACTTCTTTCTTACTTCTTTCTAACTTCTTTCTTACTTCTTTCTTTCTTACTTCTTTCTTACTTCTTTCGTACTTCTTTCTTACTTCTTTCTTACTTTTTTCTTCATTCCTTCTTACTTCTTTCTTACTTCTTTCTTACTTCTTTCTTTCTTATTTCTTACTTCTTTCTTTCTTCTTTCTTACTTCTTTCTTACTTTTTTCTTCATTCCTTCTTACTTCTTTCTTACTTCTTTCTTACTTCTTTCTTACTTCTTTCTTCTTTCTTTGTTTCTTCTTTCTTTCTTTCTTACTTCTTTCTTACTTCTTTCTTACTTCTTTCTTACTTCTTTCTTACTTCTTTCTTACTTCTTTCTTACTTCTTTCTTACTTCTTTCTTACTTCTTTCTTACTTCTTTCTTTCTTACTTCTTTCGTACTTCTTTCGTACTTCTATCTTCTTTCTTACTTCTTTCTTACTTCTTTCGTACTTCTTTCTTACTTCTTTCTTTCTTACTTCTTTCTTACTTCTTTCTTACTTCTTTCTTTCTTACTTCTTTCTTACTTCTTTCTTACTTCTTTCTTTCTTCTTTCTTACTTCTTTCTTTCTTCTTTCTTTCTTACTTCTTTCGTACTTCTTTCGTACTTCTATCTTCTTTCTTACTTCTTTCTTACTTCTTTCGTACTTCTTTCTTACTTCTTTCTTTCTTACTTCTTTCTTACTTCTTTCTTACTTCTTTCTTTCTTCTTTCTTACTTCTTTCTTTCTTCTTTCTATCTTCTTTCTTACTTCTTTCTTCATTCCTTCTTACTTCTTTCTTACTTCTTTCTTACTTCTTTCTTACTTCTTTCTTACTTCTTTCTTTCTTACTTCTTTCGTACTTCTTTCGTACTTCTTCTTTCTTACTTCTTTCTTACTTCTTTCTTCTTTCTTTCTTACTTCTTTCTTACTTCTTTCTTACTTCTTACTTCTTTCTTACATCTTTCTTACTTCTTTCTTACTTCTTTCTTACTTCTTTAATACTTCTTTCTTACTTCTTTCTTTCTTACTTCTTTCTTACTTCTTTCTTACTTCTTTCTTACTTCTTTCTTACTTCTTTCTTTCTTCTTTCTTACTTCTTTCTTTCTTATTTCTTACTTCTTTCTTTCTTCTTTCTTACTTCTTTCTTACTTTTTTCTTCATTCCTTCTTACTTCTTTCTTACTTCTTTCTTACTTCTTTCTTACTTCTTTCTTACTTCTTTCTTACTTCTTTCTTCTTTCTTTCTTTCTTCTTTCTTTCTTCTTTCTTACTTCTTTCTTACTTCTTTCTTACTTCTTTCTTACTTCTTTCTTACTTCTTTCTTACTTCTTTCTTACTTCTTTCTTACTTCTTTCTTACTTCTTTCTTACTTCTTTCTTTCGTACTTCTTTCGTACTTCTTTCGTACTTCTATCTTCTTTCTTACTACTTTCTTACTTCTTTCGTACTTCTTTCTTACTTCTTTCTTTCTTACTTCTTTCTTACTTCTTTCTTACTTCTTTCTTTCTTCTTTCTTACTTCTTTCTTTCTTCTTTCTATCTTCTTTCTTACTTCTTTCTTCATTCCTTCTTACTTCTTTCTTACTTCTTTCTTACTTCTTTCTTACTTCTTTCTTACTTCTTTCTTTCTTACTTCTTTCGTACTTCTTTCGTACTTCTTCTTTCTTACTTCTTTCTTACTTCTTTCTTCTTTCTTTCTTATTTCTTTCTTACTTCTTTCTTACTTCTTACTTCTTTCTTACTTCTTTCTTACTTCTTTCTTACTTCTTTCTTACTTCTTTAATACTTCTTTCTTACTTCTTTCTTCTTTCTTTCTTACTTCTTTCTTACTTCTTTCTTACTTCTTTCTTTCTTCTTTCTTATTTCTTTCTTTCTTCTTTCTTACTTCTTTCTTACTTCTTTCTTCTTTCTTTCTTGCTTCTTTCTTCTTTCTTACTTCTTTCTTACTTCTTTCTTTCTTCTTTCTAACTTCTTTCTTACTTCTTTCTTCATTACTTCTTACTTCTTTCTTACTTCTTTCTTACTTCTTTCTTACTTCTTTCTTACTTCATTCTTACTTCTTTCTTTCTTACTTCTTTCGTACTTCTTTCGTACTTCTATCTTCTTTCTTACTTCTTTCTTACTTCTTTCTTCTTTCTTTCTTACTTCTTTCTTACTTCTTTCTTACTTCTTACTTCTTTCTTACTTCTTTCTTACTTCTTTCTTACTTCTTTCTTCATTCCTTCTTACTTCTTTCTTACTTCTTTCTTACTTCTTTCTTACTACTTTCTTACTTCTTTCTTACTTCTTTCTTTCTTACTTCTTTCTTTCTCCTTACTTTCTTCTTTCTTTCTTCTTTATATCTTCTTTCTTACTTCTTTCTTACTTCTTTCTTTCTTACTTCTTTCGTACTTCTTTCGTACTTCTTTCTTCTTTCTTACTTCTTTCTTACTTCTTTCTTCTTTCTTTCTTACTTCTTTCTTACTTCTTTCTTACTTCTTTCTTCTTTCTTTCTTTCTTCTTTCTTACTTCTTTCTTACTTCTTTCTTTCTTACTTCTTTCGTACTTCTTTCGTACTTCTTTCTTCTTTCTTACTTCTTTCTTACTTCTTTCTTCTTTCTTTCTTATTTCTTTCTTACTTCTTTCTTACTTCTTACTTCTTTCTTACTTCATTCTTACTTCTTTTTTACTTCTTTCTTCTTTCTTTCTTACTTCTTTCTTACTTCTTTCTTACTTCTTACTTCTTTCTTACTTCTTTCTTACTTCTTACTTCTTTCTTACTTCTTTCTTACTTCTTTCTTACTTCTTTCTTACTTCTTTCTTTCTTCTTTCTTACTTCTTCCTTTCTTCTTTCTTACTTCTATCTTACTTCTTTCTTCATTACTTCTTACTTCTTTCTTACTTCTTTCTTACTTCTTTCTTACTTCTTTCTTACTTCTTTCTTAATTCTTTCTGCTTTCTTTCTTTCTTCTTTCTTTCTTCTTTCTTACTTCTTTCTTACTTCTTTTTTACTTCTTTCTTCATTCCTTCTCACTTCTTTCTTACTTCTTTCTTACTTCTTTCTTACTTCTTTCATACTTCTTTCTTATTTCTTTCTTACTTCTTTCTAACTTCTTTCTTACTTCTTTCTCTCTTATTTCTTTCTTACTTCTTTCGTACTTCTTTCTTACTTCTTTCTTACTTCTTTCTTACTTCTTTCTTACTTCTTTCTTATTTCTTTCTTACTTCTTTCTAACTTCTTTCTTACTTCTTTCTCTCTTATTTCTTTCTTACTTCTTTCGTACTTCTTTCTTACTTCTTTCTTACTTCTTTCTTACTTCTTTCTTACTTCTTTCTTACTTCTTTCTTTCTTACTTCTTTCGTACTTCTTTCGTACTTCTATCTTCTTTCTTACTTCTTTCTTACTTCTTCCTTCTTTCTTTCTTACTTCTTTCTTACTTCTTTCTTACTTCTTACTTCTTTCTTACTTCTTTCTTCTTTCTTTCTTACTTCTTTCTTACTTCTTTCTTACTTCTTACTTCTTTCTTACTTCTTTCTTACTTCTTTCTTACTTCTTTCTTCATTCCTTCTTACTTCTTTCTTACTTCTTTCTTACTTCTTTCTTACTACTTTCTTACTTCTTTCTTACTTCTTTCTTTCTTACTTCTTTCTTTCTCCTTACTTTCTTCTTTCTTTCTTCTTTATATCTTCTTTCTTACTTCTTTCTTACTTCTTTCTTTCTTACTTCTTTCGTACTTCTTTCGTACTTCTTTCTTCTTTCTTACTTCTTTCTTACTTCTTTCTTCTTTCTTTCTTACTTCTTTCTTACTTCTTTCTTACTTCTTTCTTCTTTCTTTCTTTCTTCTTTCTTACTTCTTTCTTACTTCTTTCTTTCTTACTTCTTTCGTACTTCTTTCGTACTTCTTTCTTCTTTCTTACTTCTTTCTTACTTCTTTCTTCTTTCTTTCTTATTTCTTTCTTACTTCTTTCTTACTTCTTACTTCTTTCTTACTTCATTCTTACTTCTTTTTTACTTCTTTCTTCTTTCTTTCTTACTTCTTTCTTACTTCTTTCTTACTTCTTACTTCTTTCTTACTTCTTTCTTACTTCTTACTTCTTTCTTACTTCTTTCTTACTTCTTTCTTACTTCTTTCTTACTTCTTTCTTTCTTCTTTCTTACTTCTTCCTTTCTTCTTTCTTACTTCTATCTTACTTCTTTCTTCATTACTTCTTACTTCTTTCTTACTTCTTTCTTACTTCTTTCTTACTTCTTTCTTACTTCTTTCTTAATTCTTTCTGCTTTCTTTCTTTCTTCTTTCTTTCTTCTTTCTTACTTCTTTCTTACTTCTTTCTTACTTCTTTCTTCATTCCTTCTCACTTCTTTCTTACTTCTTTCTTACTTCTTTCTTACTTCTTTCATACTTCTTTCTTATTTCTTTCTTACTTCTTTCTAACTTCTTTCTTACTTCTTTCTCTCTTATTTCTTTCTTACTTCTTTCGTACTTCTTTCTTACTTCTTTCTTACTTCTTTCTTACTTCTTTCTTACTTCTTTCTTATTTCTTTCTTACTTCTTTCTAACTTCTTTCTTACTTCTTTCTCTCTTATTTCTTTCTTACTTCTTTCGTACTTCTTTCTTACTTCTTTCTTACTTCTTTCTTACTTCTTTCTTACTTCTTTCTTACTTCTTTCTTTCTTACTTCTTTCGTACTTCTTTCGTACTTCTATCTTCTTTCTTACTTCTTTCTTACTTCTTCCTTCTTTCTTTCTTACTTCTCTCTTACTTCTTTCTTACTTCTTACTTCTTTCTTACTTCTTTCTTACTTCTTTCTTACTTCTTTCTTACTTCTTTCTATCTTCTTTCTTACTTCTTTCTTTCTTACTTCTTTCTTACTTCTTTCGTACTTCTTTCTTACTTCTTTCTTACTTCTTTCTTACTTCTTTCTTTCTTACTTCTTTCGTACTTCTTTCGTACTTCTTTCTTCTTTCTTATTTCTTTCTTACTTCTTCCTTCTTTCTTTCTTACTTCTTTCTTACTTCTTACTTCTTTCTTACTTCTTTCTTACTTCTTTCTTACTTCTTTCTTACTTCTTTCTTACTTCTTTCTTCTTTCTTATTTCTTTCTTTCTTCTTTCTTACTTCTTTCTTACTTCTTTCTTCATTCCTTCTTACTTCTTTCTTACTTCTTTCTTACTTCTTTCTTACTTCTTTCTTACTTCTTTCTTCCTTCTTTCTTACTTCTTTCTTTCTTACTTCTTTCGTACTTCTTTCGTACTTCTATCTTCTTTCTTACTTCTTTCTTACTTCTTTCTTCTTTCTTTCTTACTTCTTTCTTACTTCTTTCTTACTTCTTACTTCTTTCTTACTTCTTTCTTACTTCTTTCTTACTTCTTTCTTACTTCTTTCTTACTTCTTTCATACTTCTTTCTTACTTCTTTCTTACTTCTTTCTTAATTCTTTCTTCTTTCTTTCTTTCTTCTTTCTTTCTTCTTTCTTACTTCTTTCTTACTTCCTTCTTACTTCTTTCTTACTTCTTTCTTACTTCTTTCTTACTTCTTTCTTACTTCTTTCTTCTTTCTTTCTTTCTTCTTTCTTACTTCTTTCTTTCTTCTTTCTTACTTCTTTCTTACTTTTTTCTTACTTCTTTCTAACTACTTCTTTCTTCTTTCTTACTTCTTTCTTACTTCTTTCTTACTTCTTTCTTCTTTCTTTCTTACTTCTTTCTTACTTCTTTCTTACTTCTTTCTTACTTCTTTCTTTCTTACTTCTTTCTTTCTCCTTACTTTCTTCTTTCTTTCTTCTTTATATCTTCTTTCTTACTTCTTTCTTACTTCTTTCTTACTTCTCTCTTACTTCTTTCTTACTTCTTTCTTTCTTACTTCTTTCTTTCTCCTTACTTTCTTCTTTCTTTCTTCTTTATATCTTCTTTCTTACTTCTTTCTTACTTCTTTCTTACTTCTCTCTTACTTCTTTCTTACTTCTTTCTTACTTCTTTCTTACTGCTTTCTTACTTCTTTCTTCATTCCTTCTTACTTCTTTCTTTCTTCTTTCTTACTTCTTTCTTACTTCATTCTTTCTTACTTCTTTCGTACTTCTTTCGTAATTCTTTCTTCTTTCTTACTTCTTTCTTACTTCTTTCTTCTTTCTTTCTTACTTCTTTCTTACTTCTTTCTTACTTCTTTCTTCTTTCTTTCTTTCTTCTTTCTTACTTCTTTCTTACTTCTTTCTTTCTTACTTCTTTCGTACTTCTTTCGTACTTCTTTCTTCTTTCTTACTTCTTTCTTACTTCTTTCTTCTTTCTTTCTTATTTCTTTCTTACTTCTTTCTTACTTCTTACTTCTTTCTTACTTCTTTCTTACTTCTTTTTTACTTCTTTCTTCTTTCTTTCTTACTTCTTTCTTACTTCTTTCTTACTTCTTACTTCTGTCTTACTTCTTTCTTACTTCTTACTTCTTTCTTACTTCTTTCTTACTTCTTTCTTACTTCTTTCTTACTTCTTTCTTTCTTCTTTCTTACTTCTTCCTTTCTTCTTTCTTACTTCTTTCTTACTTCTTTCTTCATTCCTTCTTACTTCTTTCTTACTTCTTTCTTACTTCTTTCTTACTTCTTTCTTACTTCTTTCTTAATTCTTTCTGCTTTCTTTCTTTCTTCTTTCTTTCTTCTTTCTTACTTCTTTCTTACTTCTTTCTTACTTCTTTCTTCATTCCTTCTCACTTCTTTTTTACTTCTTTCTTACTTCTTTCTTACTTCTTTCTTACTTCTTTCATACTTCTTTCTTATTTCTTTCTTACTTCTTTCTAACTTCTTTCTTACTTCTTTCCCTCTTATTTCTTTCTTACTTCTTTCGTACTTCTTTCGTACTTCTTTCTTACTTCTTTCTTACTTCTTTCTTACTTCTTTCTTATTTCTTTCTTACTTCTTTCTTACTTCTTTCTTACTTCTTTCTTACTTCTTTCTTTCTTACTTCTTTCGTACTTCTTTCGTACTTCTATCTTCTTTCTTACTTCTTTCTTACTTCTTTCTTCTTTCTTTCTTACTTCTTTCTTATTTCTTTCTTACTTCTTACTTCTTTCTTACTTCTTTCTTACTTCTTTCTTACTTCTTTCTTACTTCTTTCTTACTTCTTTCTTACTTCTTTCGTACTTCTTTCTTACATCTTTCTTACTTCTTTCTTACTTCTTTCTTTCTTACTTCTTTCGTAATTCTTTCGTACTTCTTTCTTCTTTCTTACTTCTTTCTTACTTCTTCCTTCTTTCTTTCTTACTTCTTTCTTACTTCTTTCTTACTTCTTTCTTACTTCTTTAATACTTCTTTCTTACTTCTTTCTTCTTTCTTTCTTACTTCTTTCTTACTTCTTTCTTACTTCTTTCTTTCTTCTTTCTTTCTTCTTTCTTTCTTCTTTCTTACTTCTTTCTTACTTCTTTCTTCTTTCTTTCTTACTTCTTTCTTACTTCTTTCTTACTTCTTTCTTACTTCTTTCTTCTTTCTTACTTCTTTCTTTCTTCTTTCTAAGTTCTTTCTTACTTCTTTCTTCATTCCTTCTTACTTCTTTCTTACTTCTTTCTTACTTCTTTCTTACTTCTTTCTTACTTCTTTCTTACTTCTTTCTTACTTCTTTCTTACTTCTTTCTTACTTCTTTCTTTCTTACTTCTTTCGTACTTCTTTCGTACTTCTATCTTCTTTCTTACTTCTTTCTTACTTCTTTCTTCTTTCTTTCTTACTTCTTTCTTACTTCTTTCTTACTTCTTACTTCTTTCTTACTTCTTTCTTACTTCTTTCTTACTTCTTTCTTACTTCTTTCTTACTTCTTTCATACTTCTTTCTTACTTCATTCTTACTTCTTTCTTAATTCTTTCTTCTTTCTTTCTTTCTTCTTTCTTTCTTCTTTCTTACTTCTTTCTTACTTCCTTCTTACTTCTTTCTTACTTCTTTCTTACTTCTTTCTTACTTCTTTCTTACTTCTTTCTTACTTCTTTCTTCTTTCTTTCTTTCTTCTTTCTTACTTCTTTCTTTCTTCTTTCTTACATCTTTCTTACTTTTTTCTTACTTCTTTCTAACTACTTCTTTCTTCTTTCTTACTTCTTTCTTACGTCTTTCTTACTTCTTTCTTACTTCTTTCTTACTTCTTTCTTCTTACTTTCTTACTTCTTTCTTACTTCTTTCTTACTTCTTTCGTACTTCTTTCTTACTTCTTTCTTACTTCTTTCTTACTTCTTTCTTTCTTACTTCTTTCGTACTTCTTTCGTAATTTTTTATTCTTTCTTACTTCTTTCTTAGTTCTTTCTTCTTTCTTTCTTACTTCTTTCTTACTTCTTTCTTACTTCTTTCTTTCTTCTTTCTTTCTTCTTTCTTACTTCTTTCTTACTTCTTACTTCTTTCTTACTTCTTTCTTACTTCTTACTTCTTTCTTACTTCTTTCTTACTTCTTTCTTACTTCTTTCTTACTTCTTTCTTACTTCTTTCTTTCTTCTTTCTTACTTCTTCCTTTCTTCTTTCTTACTTCTATCTTACTTCTTTCTTCATTACTTCTTACTTCTTTCTTACTTCTTTCTTACTTCTTTCTTACTTCTTTCTTACTTCTTTCTTACTTCTTTCTTAATTCTTTCTGCTTTCTTTCTTTCTTCTTTCTTTCTTCTTTCTTACTTCTTTCTTACTTCTTTCTTACTTCTTTCTTCATTCCTTCTCACTTCTTTCTTACTTCTTTCTTACTTCTTTCTTACTTCTTTCATACTTCTTTCTTATTTCTTTCTTACTTCTTTCTAACTTCTTTCTTACTTCTTTCTCTCTTATTTCTTTCTTACTTCTTTCGTACTTCTTTCTTACTTCTTTCTTACTTCTTTCTTACTTCTTTCTTACTTCTTTCTTATTTCTTTCTTACTTCTTTCTAACTTCTTTCTTACTTCTTTCTCTCTTATTTCTTTCTTACTTCTTTCGTACTTCTTTCTTACTTCTTTCTTACTTCTTTCTTACTTCTTTCTTACTTCTTTCTTACTTCTTTCTTTCTTACTTCTTTCGTACTTCTTTCGTACTTCTATCTTCTTTCTTACTTCTTTCTTACTTCTTCCTTCTTTCTTTCTTACTTCTTTCTTACTTCTTTCTTACTTCTTACTTCTTTCTTACTTCTTTCTTACTTCTTTCTTACTTCTTTCTTACTTCTTTCTATCTTCTTTCTTACTTCTTTCTTTCTTACTTCTTTCTTACTTCTTTCGTACTTCTTTCTTACTTCTTTCTTACTTCTTTCTTACTTCTTTCTTTCTTACTTCTTTCGTACTTCTTTCGTACTTCTTTCTTCTTTCTTACTTCTTTCTTACTTCTTCCTTCTTTCTTTCTTACTTCTTTCTTACTTCTTACTTCTTTCTTACTTCTTTCTTACTTCTTTCTTACTTCTTTCTTACTTCTTTCTTACTTCTTTCTTCTTTCTTATTTCTTTCTTTCTTCTTTCTTACTTCTTTCTTACTTCTTTCTTCATTCCTTCTTACTTCTTTCTTACTTCTTTCTTACTTCTTTCTTACTTCTTTCTTACTTCTTTCTTCCTTCTTTCTTACTTCTTTCTTTCTTACTTCTTTCGTACTTCTTTCGTACTTCTATCTTCTTTCTTACTTCTTTCTTACTTCTTTCTTCTTTCTTTCTTACTTCTTTCTTACTTCTTTCTTACTTCTTACTTCTTTCTTACTTCTTTCTTACTTCTTTCTTACTTCTTTCTTACTTCTTTCTTACTTCTTTCATACTTCTTTCTTACTTCTTTCTTACTTCTTTCTTAATTCTTTCTTCTTTCTTTCTTTCTTCTTTCTTTCTTCTTTCTTACTTCTTTCTTACTTCCTTCTTACTTCTTTCTTACTTCTTTCTTACTTCTTTCTTACTTCTTTCTTACTTCTTTCTTACTTCTTTCTTCTTTCTTTCTTTCTTCTTTCTTACTTCTTTCTTTCTTCTTTCTTACTTCTTTCTTACTTTTTTCTTACTTCTTTCTAACTACTTCTTCTTTCTTACTTCTTTCTTACTTCTTTCTTACTTCTTTCTTCTTTCTTTCTTACTTCTTTCTTACTTCTTTCTTACTTCTTTCTTACTTCTTTCTTTCTTACTTCTTTCTTTCTCCTTACTTTCTTCTTTCTTTCTTCTTTATATCTTCTTTCTTACTTCTTTCTTACTTCTTTCTTACTTCTCTCTTACTTCTTTCTTACTTCTTTCTTTCTTACTTCTTTCTTTCTCCTTACTTTCTTCTTTCTTTCTTCTTTATATCTTCTTTCTTACTTCTTTCTTACTTCTTTCTTACTTCTCTCTTACTTCTTTCTTACTTCTTTCTTACTTCTTTCTTACTTCTTTCTTACTTCTTTCTTCATTCCTTCTTACTTCTTTCTTTCTTCTTTCTTACTTCTTTCTTACTTCATTCTTTCTTACTTCTTTCGTACTTCTTTCGTAATTCTTTCTTCTTTCTTACTTCTTTCTTACTTCTTTCTTCTTTCTTTCTTACTTCTTTCTTACTTCTTTCTTACTTCTTTCTTCTTTCTTTCTTTCTTCTTTCTTACTTCTTTCTTACTTCTTTCTTTCTTACTTCTTTCGTACTTCTTTCGTACTTCTTTCTTCTTTCTTACTTCTTTCTTACTTCTTTCTTCTTTCTTTCTTATTTCTTTCTTACTTCTTTCTTACTTCTTACTTCTTTCTTACTTCTTTCTTACTTCTTTTTTACTTCTTTCTTCTTTCTTTCTTACTTCTTTCTTACTTCTTTCTTACTTCTTACTTCTGTCTTACTTCTTTCTTACTTCTTACTTCTTTCTTACTTCTTTCTTACTTCTTTCTTACTTCTTTCTTACTTCTTTCTTTCTTCTTTCTTACTTCTTCCTTTCTTCTTTCTTACTTCTTTCTTACTTCTTTCTTCATTCCTTCTTACTTCTTTCTTACTTCTTTCTTACTTCTTTCTTACTTCTTTCTTAATTCTTTCTGCTTTCTTTCTTTCTTCTTTCTTTCTTCTTTCTTACTTCTTTCTTACTTCTTTCTTACTTCTTTCTTCATTCCTTCTCACTTCTTTCTTACTTCTTTCTTACTTCTTTCTTACTTCTTTCTTACTTCTTTCATACTTCTTTCTTATTTCTTTCTTACTTCTTTCTAACTTCTTTCTTACTTCTTTCCCTCTTATTTCTTTCTTACTTCTTTCGTACTTCTTTAGTACTTCTTTCTTACTTCTTTCTTACTTCTTTCTTACTTCTTTCTTATTTCTTTCTTACTTCTTTCTTACTTCTTTCTTACTTCTTTCTTACTTCTTTCTTTCTTACTTCTTTCGTACTTCTTTCGTACTTCTATCTTCTTTCTTACTTCTTTCTTACTTCTTTCTTCTTTCTTTCTTACTTCTTTCTTATTTCTTTCTTACTTCTTACTTCTTTCTTACTTCTTTCTTACTTCTTTCTTACTTCTTTCTTACTTCTTTCTTACTTCTTTCTTACTTCTTTCGTACTTCTTTCTTACATCTTTCTTACTTCTTTCTTACTTCTTTCTTTCTTACTTCTTTCGTAATTCTTTCGTACTTCTTTCTTCTTTCTTACTTCTTTCTTACTTCTTCCTTCTTTCTTTCTTACTTCTTTCTTACTTCTTTCTTACTTCTTTCTTACTTCTTTCTTACTTCTTTAATACTTCTTTCTTACTTTTTTCTTCTTTCTTTCTTACTTCTTTCTTACTTCTTTCTTACTTCTTTCTTTCTTCTTTCTTATTTCTTTCTTTCTTCTTTCTTACTTCTTTCTTACTTCTTTCTTCTTTCTTTCTTACTTCTTTCTTACTTCTTTCTTACTTCTTTCTTCTTTCTTACTTCTTTCTTTCTTCTTTCTAAGTTCTTTCTTACTTCTTTCTTCATTCCTTCTTACTTCTTTCTTACTTCTTTCTTACTTCTTTCTTACTTCTTTCTTACTTCTTTCTTACTTCTTTCTTACTTCTTTCTTACTTCTTTCTTACTTCTTTCTTTCTTACTTCTTTCGTACTTCTTTCGTACTTCTATCTTCTTTCTTACTTCTTTCTTACTTCTTTCTTCTTTCTTTCTTACTTCTTTCTTACTTCTTTCTTACTTCTTACTTCTTTCTTACTTCTTTCTTACTTCTTTCTTACTTCTTTCTTACTTCTTTCTTACTTCTTTCATACTTCTTTCTTACTTCTTTCTTACTTCTTTCTTAATTCTTTCTTCTTTCTTTCTTTCTTCTTTCTTTCTTCTTTCTTACTTCTTTCTTACTTCCTTCTTACTTCTTTCTTACTTCTTTCTTACTTCTTTCTTACTTCTTTCTTACTTCTTTCTTACTTCTTTCTTCTTTCTTTCTTTCTTCTTTCTTACTTCTTTCTTTCTTCTTTCTTACATCTTTCTTACTTTTTTCTTACTTCTTTCTAACTACTTCTTTCTTCTTTCTTACTTCTTTCTTACGTCTTTCTTACTTCTTTCTTACTTCTTTCTTACTTCTTTCTTCTTACTTTCTTACTTCTTTCTTACTTCTTTCTTACTTCTTTCGTACTTCTTTCTTACTTCTTTCTTACTTCTTTCTTACTTCTTTCTTTCTTACTTCTTTCGTACTTCTTTCGTAATTTTTTTATTCTTTCTTACTTCTTTCTTACTTCTTTCTTCTTTCTTTCTTACTTCTTTCTTACTTCTTTCTTACTTCTTACTTCTTTCTTACTTCTTTCTTACTTCTTTCTTACTTCTTTCTTACTTCTTTCTTACTTCTTTAATACTTCTTTCTTAGTTCTTTCTTCTTTCTTTCTTACTTCTTTCTTACTTCTTTCTTACTTCTTTCTTTCTTCTTTCTTTCTTCTTTCTTACTTCTTTCTTACTTCCTTCTTACTTATTTCTTACTTCTTTCTTACTTCTTTCTTACTTCTTTCTTACTTCTTTCTTACTTCTTTCTTACTTCTTTCTTACTTCTTTCTTACTTCTTTCTTCTTTCTTTCTTACTTCTTTCTTACTTCTTTCTTACTTCTTTCGTACTTCTTTCTTACTTCTTTCTTACTTCTTTCTTACTTCTTTCTTTCTTACTTCTTTCGTACTTCTTTCGTACTTCTTTCTTCTTTCTTACTTCTTTCTTACTTCTTTCTTCTTTCTTTCTTTCTTCTTTCTTACTTCTTTCTTACTTCTTACTTCCTTCTTACTTCTTTCTTACTTCTTTCTTACTTCTTTCTTACTTCTTTCTTACTTCTTTCTTACTTCTTTCTTACTTCTTTCTTAATTCTTTCTTCTTTCTTTCTTACTTCTTTCGTACTTCTTTCGTACTTCTATCTTCTTTCTTACTTCTTTCTTACTTCTTCCTTCTTTCTTTCTTACTTCTTTCTTACTTCTTTCTTACTTCTTACTTCTTTCTTACTTCTTTCTTACTTCTTTCTTACTTCTTTCTTACTTCTTTCTATCTTCTTTCTTACTTCTTTCTTTCTTACTTCTTTCTTACTTCTTTCGTACTTCTTTCTTACTTCTTTCTTACTTCTTTCTTACTTCTTTCTTTCTTACTTCTTTCGTACTTCTTTCGTACTTCTTTCTTCTTTCTTACTTCTTTCTTACTTCTTCCTTCTTTCTTTCTTACTTCTTTCTTACTTCTTACTTCTTTCTTACTTCTTTCTTACTTCTTTCTTACTTCTTTCTTACTTCTTTCTTACTTCTTTCTTCTTTCTTATTTCTTTCTTTCTTCTTTCTTACTTCTTTCTTACTTCTTTCTTCATTCCTTCTTACTTCTTTCTTACTTCTTTCTTACTTCTTTCTTACTTCTTTCTTACTTCTTTCTTCCTTCTTTCTTACTTCTTTCTTTCTTACTTCTTTCGTACTTCTTTCGTACTTCTATCTTCTTTCTTACTTCTTTCTTACTTCTTTCTTCTTTCTTTCTTACTTCTTTCTTACTTCTTTCTTACTTCTTACTTCTTTCTTACTTCTTTCTTACTTCTTTCTTACTTCTTTCTTACTTCTTTCTTACTTCTTTCATACTTCTTTCTTACTTCTTTCTTACTTCTTTCTTAATTCTTTCTTCTTTCTTTCTTTCTTCTTTCTTTCTTCTTTCTTACTTCTTTCTTACTTCCTTCTTACTTCTTTCTTACTTCTTTCTTACTTCTTTCTTACTTCTTTCTTACTTCTTTCTTACTTCTTTCTTCTTTCTTTCTTTCTTCTTTCTTACTTCTTTCTTTCTTCTTTCTTACTTCTTTCTTACTTTTTTCTTACTTCTTTGTAACTACTTCTTTCTTCTTTCTTACTTCTTTCTTACTTCTTTCTTACTTCTTTCTTCTTTCTTTCTTACTTCTTTCTTACTTCTTTCTTACTTCTTTCTTACTTCTTTCTTTCTTACTTCTTTCTTTCTCCTTACTTTCTTCTTTCTTTCTTCTTTATATCTTCTTTCTTACTTCTTTCTTACTTCTTTCTTACTTCTCTCTTACTTCTTTCTTACTTCTTTCTTTCTTACTTCTTTCTTTCTCCTTACTTTCTTCTTTCTTTCTTCTTTATATCTTCTTTCTTACTTCTTTCTTACTTCTTTCTTACTTCTCTCTTACTTCTTTCTTACTTCTTTCTTACTTCTTTCTTACTTCTTTCTTACTTCTTTCTTCATTCCTTCTTACTTCTTTCTTTCTTCTTTCTTACTTCTTTCTTACTTCATTCTTTCTTACTTCTTTCGTACTTCTTTCGTAATTCTTTCTTCTTTCTTACTTCTTTCTTACTTCTTTCTTCTTTCTTTCTTACTTCTTTCTTACTTCTTTCTTACTTCTTTCTTCTTTCTTTCTTTCTTCTTTCTTACTTCTTTCTTACTTCTTTCTTTCTTACTTCTTTCGTACTTCTTTCGTACTTCTTTCTTCTTTCTTACTTCTTTCTTACTTCTTTCTTCTTTCTTTCTTATTTCTTTCTTACTTCTTTCTTACTTCTTACTTCTTTCTTACTTCTTTCTTACTTCTTTTTTACTTCTTTCTTCTTTCTTTCTTACTTCTTTCTTACTTCTTTCTTACTTCTTACTTCTGTCTTACTTCTTTCTTACTTCTTACTTCTTTCTTACTTCTTTCTTACTTCTTTCTTACTTCTTTCTTACTTCTTTCTTTCTTCTTTCTTACTTCTTCCTTTCTTCTTTCTTACTTCTTTCTTACTTCTTTCTTCATTCCTTCTTACTTCTTTCTTACTTCTTTCTTACTTCTTTCTTACTTCTTTCTTACTTCTTTCTTAATTCTTTCTGCTTTCTTTCTTTCTTCTTTCTTTCTTCTTTCTTACTTCTTTCTTACTTCTTTCTTACTTCTTTCTTCATTCCTTCTCACTTCTTTCTTACTTCTTTCTTACTTCTTTCTTACTTCTTTCTTACTTCTTTCATACTTCTTTCTTATTTCTTTCTTACTTCTTTCTAACTTCTTTCTTACTTCTTTCCCTCTTATTTCTTTCTTACTTCTTTCGTACTTCTTTCGTACTTCTTTCTTACTTCTTTCTTACTTCTTTCTTACTTCTTTCTTATTTCTTTCTTACTTCTTTCTTACTTCTTTCTTACTTCTTTCTTACTTCTTTCTTTCTTACTTCTTTCGTACTTCTTTCGTACTTCTATCTTCTTTCTTACTTCTTTCTTACTTCTTTCTTCTTTCTTTCTTACTTCTTTCTTATTTCTTTCTTACTTCTTACTTCTTTCTTACTTCTTTCTTACTTCTTTCTTACTTCTTTCTTACTTCTTTCTTACTTCTTTCTTACTTCTTTCGTACTTCTTTCTTACATCTTTCTTACTTCTTTCTTACTTCTTTCTTTCTTACTTCTTTCGTAATTCTTTCGTACTTCTTTCTTCTTTCTTACTTCTTTCTTACTTCTTCCTTCTTTCTTTCTTACTTCTTTCTTACTTCTTTCTTACTTCTTTCTTACTTCTTTCTTACTTCTTTAATACTTCTTTCTTACTTTTTTCTTCTTTCTTTCTTACTTCTTTCTTACTTCTTTCTTACTTCTTTCTTTCTTCTTTCTTATTTCTTTCTTTCTTCTTTCTTACTTCTTTCTTACTTCATTCTTCTTTCTTTCTTACTTCTTTCTTACTTCTTTCTTACTTCTTTCTTCTTTCTTACTTCTTTCTTTCTTCTTTCTAAGTTCTTTCTTACTTCTTTCTTCATTCCTTCTTACTTTTTTCTTACTTCTTTCTTACTTCTTTCTTACTTCTTTCTTACTTCTTTCTTACTTCTTTCTTACTTCTTTCTTACTTCTTTCTTACTTCTTTCTTTCTTACTTCTTTCGTACTTCTTTCGTACTTCTATCTTCTTTCTTACTTCTTTCTTACTTCTTTCTTCTTTCTTTCTTACTTCTTTCTTACTTCTTTCTTACTTCTTACTTCTTTCTTACTTCTTTCTTACTTCTTTCTTACTTCTTTCTTACTTCTTTCTTACTTCTTTCATACTTCTTTCTTACTTCTTTCTTACTTCTTTCTTAATTCTTTCTTCTTTCTTTCTTTCTTCTTTCTTTCTTCTTTCTTACTTCTTTCTTACTTCCTTCTTACTTCTTTCTTACTTCTTTCTTACTTCTTTCTTACTTCTTTCTTACTTCTTTCTTACTTCTTTCTTCTTTCTTTCTTTCTTCTTTCTTACTTCTTTCTTTCTTCTTTCTTACATCTTTCTTACTTTTTTCTTACTTCTTTCTAACTACTTCTTTCTTCTTTCTTACTTCTTTCTTACGTCTTTCTTACTTCTTTCTTACTTCTTTCTTACTTCTTTCTTCTTACTTTCTTACTTCTTTCTTACTTCTTTCTTACTTCTTTCGTACTTCTTTCTTACTTCTTTCTTACTTCTTTATTACTTCTTTCTTTCTTACTTCTTTCGTACTTCTTTCGTAATTTTTTATTCTTTCTTACTTCTTTCTTACTTCTTTCTTCTTTCTTTCTTACTTCTTTCTTACTTCTTTCTTACTTCTTACTTCTTTCTTACTTCTTTCTTACTTCTTTCTTACTTCTTTCTTACTTCTTTCTTACTTCTTTAATACTTCTTTCTTAGTTCTTTCTTCTTTCTTTCTTACTTCTTTCTTACTTCTTTCTTACTTCTTTCTTTCTTCTTTCTTTCTTCTTTCTTACTTCTTTCTTACTTCCTTCTTACTTATTTCTTACTTCTTTCTTACTTCTTTCTTACTTCTTTCTTACTTCTTTCTTACTTCTTTCTTACTTCTTTCTTACTTCTTTCTTCTTCCTTTCTTACTTCTTTCTTACTTCTTTCTTACTTCTTTCGTACTTCTTTCTTACTTCTTTCTTACTTCTTTCTTACTTCTTTCTTTCTTACTTCTTTCGTACTTCTTTCGTACTTCTTTCTTCTTTCTTACTTCTTTCTTACTTCTTTCTTCTTTCTTTCTTTCTTCTTTCTTACTTCTTTCTTACTTCTTACTTCCTTCTTACTTCTTTCTTACTTCTTTCTTACTTCTTTCTTACTTCTTTCTTACTTCTTTCTTACTTCTTTCTTACTTCTTTCTTAATTCTTTCTTCTTTCTTTCTTACTTCTTTCTTACTTCTTTCTTACTTCTTTCTTACTTCTTTCGTACTTCTTTCTTACTTCTTTCTTACTTCTTACTTCTTTCTTACTTCTTTCTTACTTCTTTCTTACTTCTTTCTTACTTCTTTCTAACTTCTTTCTTACTTCTTTCTTTCTTACTTCTTTCTTACTTCTTACTTCTTTCTTACTTCATTCTTACTTCTTTTTTACTTCTTTCTTCTTTCTTTCTTACTTCTTTCTTACTTCTTTCTTACTTCTTACTTCTTACTTACTTCTTTCTTACTTCTTACTTCTTTCTTACTTCTTTCTTACTTCTTTCTTACTTCTTTCTTACTTCTTTCTTTCTTCTTTCTTACTTCTTCCTTTCTTCTTTCTTACTTCTTTCTTACTTCTTTCTTCATTCCTTCTTACTTCTTTCTTACTTCTTTCTTACTTCTTTCTTACTTCTTTCTTACTTCTTTCTTAATTCTTTCTGCTTTCTTTCTTTCTTCTTTCTTTCTTCTTTCTTACTTCTTTCTTACTTCTTTCTTACTTCTTTCTTACTTCTTTCTTAATTCTTTCTGCTTTCTTTCTTTCTTCTTTCTTTCTTCTTTCTTACTTCTTTCTTACTTCTTTCTTACTTCTTTCTTCATTCCTTCTCACTTCTTTCTTACTTCTTTCTTACTTCTTTCTTACTTCTTTCTTACTTCTTTCTTATTTCTTTCTTACTTCTTTCTAACTTCTTTCTTACTTCTTTCTCTCTTATTTCTTTCTTACTTCTTTCGTACTTCTTTCTTACTTCTTTCTTACTTCTTTCTTACTTCTTTCTTACTTCTTTCTTTCTTACTTCTTTCGTACTTCTTTCGTACTTCTATCTTCTTTCTTACTTCTTTCTTACTTCTTCCTTCTTTCTTTCTTACTTCTTTCTTACTTCTTACTTCTTTCTTACTTCTTTCTTACTTCTTTCTTACTTCTTTCTTACTTCTTTCTTACTTCTTTCTATCTTCTTTCTTACTTCTTTCTTACTTCTTTCTTACTTCTTTCGTACTTCTTTCTTACTTCTTTCTTACTTCTTTCTTACTTCTTTCTTTCTTACTTCTTTCGTACTTCTTTCGTACTTCTTTCTTCTTTCTTACTTCTTTCTTACTTCTTCCTTCTTTCTTTCTTACTTCTTTCTTACTTCTTACTTCTTTCTTACTTCTTTCTTACTTCTTTCTTACTTCTTTCTTACTTCTTTCTTACTTCTTTAATACTTCTTTCTTACTTCTTTCTTCTTTCTTTCTTACTTCTTTCTTACTTCTTTCTTACTTCTTTCTTTCTTCTTTCTTATTTCTTTTTTTCTTCTTTCTTACTTCTTTCTAACTTCTTTCTTACTTCTTTCTTCATTCCTTCTTACTTCTTTCTTACTTCTTTCTTACTTCTTTCTTACTTCTTTCTTACTTCTTTCTTACTTCTTTCTTTCTTACTTCTTTCTTTCTTACTTCTTTCGTACTTCTTTCGTACTTCTATCTTCTTTCTTACTTCTTTCTTACTTCTTTCTTCTTTCTTTCTTACTTCTTTCTTACTTCTTTCTTACTTCTTACTTCTTTCTTACTTCTTTCTTACTTCTTTCTTACTTCTTTCTTACTTCTTCCTTACTTCTTTCATACTTCTTTCTTACTTCTTTCTTACTTCTTTCTTAATTCTTTCTTCTTTCTTTCTTTCTTCTTTCTTTCTTCTTTCTTACTTCTTTCTTACTTCCTTCTTACTTCTTTCTTACTTCTTTCTTACTTCTTTCTTACTTCTTTCTTACTTCTTTCTTACTTCTTTCTTCTTTCTTTCTTTCTTCTTTCTTACTTCTTCTTTCTTCTTTCTTACTTCTTTCTTACTTTTTTCTTACTTCTTTCTAACTACTTCTTTCTTCTTTCTTACTTCTTTCTTACTTCTTTCTTACTTCTTTCTTCTTTCTTTCTTACTTCTTTCTTACTTCTTTCTTACTTCTTACTTCTTTCTTACTTCTTTCTTACTTCTTTCTTACTTCTTTCTTCATTCCTTCTTACTTCTTTCTTACTTCTTTCTTACTTCTTTCTTACTACTTTCTTACTTCTTTCTTACTTCTTTCTTTCTTACTTCTTTCTTTCTCCTTACTTTCTTCTTTCTTTCTTCTTTATATCTTCTTTCTTACTTCTTTCTTACTTCTTTCTTACTTCTCTCTTACTTCTTTCTTACTTCTTTCTTACTTCTTTCTTACTTCTTTCTTACTTCATTCTTACTTCTTTCTTTCTTACTTCTTTCGTACTTCTTTCGTACTTCTATCTTCTTTCTTACTTCTTTCTTACTTCTTTCTTCTTTCTTTCTTACTTCTTTCTTACTTCTTTCTTACTTCTTACTTCTTTCTTACTTCTTTCTTACTTCTTTCTTACTTCTTTCTTCATTCCTTCTTACTTCTTTCTTACTTCTTTCTTACTTCTTTCTTACTACTTTCTTACTTCTTTCTTACTTCTTTCTTTCTTACTTCTTTCTTTCTCCTTACTTTCTTCTTTCTTTCTTCTTTATATCTTCTTTCTTACTTCTTTCTTACTTCTTTCTTACTTCTCTCTTACTTCTTTCTTACTTCTTTCTTACTTCTTTCTTACTTCTTTCTTACTTCTTTCTTCATTCCTTCTTACTTCTTTCTTACTTCTTTCTTACTTCTTTCTTACTTCTTTCTTACTTCTTTCTTACTTCTTTCTTCTTTCTTTCTTTCTTCTTTCTTACTTCTTTCTTACTTCTTTCTTTCTTACTTCTTTCGTACTTCTTTCGTACTTCTTTCTTCTTTCTTACTTCTTTCTTACTTCTTTCTTCTTTCTTTCTTACTTCTTTCTTACTTCTTTCTTACTTCTTTCTTCTTTCTTTCTTTCTTCTTTCTTACTTCTTTCTTACTTTTTTCTTTCTTACTTCTTTCGTACTTCTTTCGTACTTCTTTCTTCTTTCTTACTTCTTTCTTACTTCTTTCTTCTTTCTTTCTTATTTCTTTCTTACTTCTTTCTTACTTCTTACTTCTTTCTTACTTCATTCTTACTTCTTTTTTACTTCTTTCTTCTTTCTTTCTTACTTCTTTCTTACTTCTTTCTTACTTCTTACTTCTTTCTTACTTCTTTCTTACTTCTTACTTCTTTCTTACTTCTTTCTTACTTCTTTCTTACTTCTTTCTTTCTTCTTTCTTACTTCTTCCTTTCTTCTTTCTTACTTCTTTCTTACTTCTTTCTTCATTACTTCTTACTTCTTTCTTACTTCTTTCTTACTTCTTTCTTACTTCTTTCTTACTTCTTTCTTAATTCTTTCTGCTTTCTTTCTTTCTTCTTTCTTTCTTCTTTCTTACTTCTTTCTTACTTCTTTCTTACTTCTTTCTTCATTCCTTCTCACTTCTTTCTTACTTCTTTCTTACTTCTTTCTTACTTCTTTCATACTTCTTTCTTATTTCTTTCTTACTTCTTTCTAACTTCTTTCTTACTTCTCTCTCTCTTCTTTCTTTCTTACTTCTTTCGTACTTCTTTCTTACTTCTTTCTTACTTCTTTCTTACTTCTTTCTTACTTCTTTGTTATTTCTTTCTTACTTCTTTCTAACTTCTTTCTTACTTCTTTCTCTCTTATTTCTTTCTTACTTCTTTCGTACTTCTTTCTTACTTCTTTCTTACTTCTTTCTTACTTCTTTCTTACTTCTTCCTTCTTTCTTTCTTACTTCTTTCTTACTTCTTTCTTACTTCTTACTTCTTTCTTACTTCTTTCCTACTTCTTTCTTACTTCTTTCTTACTTCTTTCTATCTTCTTTCTTACTTCTTTCTTTCTTACTTCTTTCTTACTTCTTTCGTACTTCTTTCTTACTTCTTTCTTACTTCTTTCTTACTTCTTTCTTTCTTACTTCTATCGTACTTCTTTCGTACTTCTTTCTTCTTTCTTACTTCTTTCTTACTTCTTCCTTCTTTCTTTCTTACTTCTTTCTTACTTCTTTCTTACTTCTTACTTCTTTCTTACTTCTTTCTTACTTCTTTCTTACTTCTTTCTTACTTCTTTAATACTTCTTTCTTACTTCTTTCTTCTTTCTTTCTTACTTCTTTCTTAATTCTTTCTTACTTCTTTCTTTCTTCTTTCTTATTTCTTTCTTTCTTCTTTCTTACTTCTTTCTTACTTCTTTCTTCATTCCTTCTTACTACTTTCTTACTTCTTTCTTACTTCTTTCTTACTTCTTTCTTACTTCTTTCTTCCTTCTTTCTTACTTCTTTCTTTCTTACTTCTTTCGTACTTCTATCTTCTTTCTTACTTCTTTCTTACTTCTTTCTTCTTTCTTTCTTACTTCTTTCTTACTTCTTTCTTACTTCTTACTTCTTTCTTACTTCTTTCTTACTTCTTTCTTACTTCTTTCTTACTTCTTTCATACTTCTTTCTTACTTCTTTCTTACTTCTTTCTTAATTCTTTCTTCTTTCTTTCTTTCTTCTTTCTTTCTTCTTTCTTACTTCTTTCTTACTTCCTTCTTACTTCTTTCTTAATTCTTTCTTACTTCTTTCTTACTTCTTTCTTACTTCTTTCTTACTTCTTTCTTCTTTCTTTCTTTCTTCTTTCTTACTTCTTTCTTTCTTCTTTCTTCTTTCTTACTTTTTTCTTACTTCTTTCTAACTACTTCTTTCTTCTTTCTTACTTCTTACTTACTTCTTTCTTACTTCTTTCTTCTTTCTTTCTTACTTCTTTCTTACTTCTTTCTTACTTCTTACTTCTTTCTTACTTCTTTCTTACTTCTTTCTTACTTCTTTCTTCATTCCTTCTTACTTATTTCTTACTTCTTTCTTACTTCTTTCTTACTACTTTCTTACTTCTTTCTTACTTCTTTCTTTCTTACTTCTTTCTTTCTCCTTACTTTCTTCTTTCTTTCTTCTTTATATCTTCTTTCTTACTTCTTTCTTACTTCTTTCTTACTTCTCTCTTACTTCTTTCTTACTTCTTTCTTACTTCTTTCTTACTTCTTTCTTACTTCTTTCTTCATTCCTTCTTACTTCTTTCTTTCTTCTTTCTTACTTCTTTCTTACTTCATTCTTTCTTACTTCTTTCGTACTTCTTTCGTACTTCTTTCTTCTTTCTTACTTCTTTCTTACTTCTTTCTTCTTTCTTTCTTACTTCTTTCTTACTTCTTTCTTACTTCTTTCTTCTTTCTTTCTTTCTTCTTTCTTACTTCTTTAATACTTCTTTCTTTCTTACTTCTTTCGTACTTCTTTCGTACTTCTTTCTTCTTTCTTACTTCTTTCTTACTTCTTTCTTCTTTCTTTCTTATTTCTTTCTTACTTCTTTCTTACTTCTTACTTCTTTCTTACTTCTTTCTTACTTCTTTTTTTACTTCTTTCTTCTTTCTTTCTTACTTCTTCTTACTTCTTTCTTACTTCTTACTTCTGTCTTACTTCTTTCTTACTTCTTACTTCTTTCTTACTTCTTTCTTACTTCTTTCTTACTTCTTTCTTACTTCTTTCTTTCTTCTTTCTTACTTCTTCCTTCTTCTTTCTTACTTCTTTCTTACTTCTTTCTTCATTCCTTCTTACTTCTTTCTTACTTCTTTCTACTTCTTTCTTACTTCTTTCTACTTCTTTCTTAATTCTTCTGCTTTCTTTCTTCTTCTTTCTTTCTTCTTTCTTCTTTCTTACTTCTTTCTTACTTCTTTCTTCATTCCTTCTCACTTCTTTCTTACTTCTTTCTTACTTCTTTCTTACTTCTTTCATACTTCTTTCTTGTTTCTTTCTTACTTCTTTCTAACTTCTTTCTTACTTCTTTCCCTCTTATTTCTTTCTTACTTCTTTCGTACTTCTTTCGTACTTCTTTCTTACTTCTTTCTTACTTCTTTCTTACTTCTTTCTTATTTCTTTCTTACTTCTTTCTTACTTCTTTCTTACTTCTTTCTTACTTCTTTCTTTCTTACTTCTTTCGTACTTCTTTCGTACTTCTATCTTCTTTCTTACTTCTTTCTTACTTCTTTCTTCTTTCTTTCTTACTTCTTTCTTACTTCTTTCTTACTTCTTACTTCTTCTTACTGCTTTCTTACTTCTTTCTTACTTCTTTCTTACTTCTTTCTAACTTCTTTCTTACTTCTTTCTTTCTTACTTCTTTCTTACTTCTTTCGTACTTCTTTCTTACTTCTTTCTTACTTCTTTCTTACTTCTTTCTTTCTTACTTCTTTCGTAATTCTTTCGTACTTCTTTCTTCTTTCTTACTTCTTTCTTACTTCTTCCTTCTTCTTTCTTACTTCTTTCTTCTTTCTTACTTCTTACTCCTTTCTTACTTCTTCTTACTTCTTTCTTACTTCTTTCTTACTTCTTTCTTACTTCTTTAATACTTCTTTCTTACTTCTTTCTTCTTTCTTTCTTATTTCTTTCTTACTTCTTTCTTACTTCTTTCTTTCTTCTTTCTTATTTCTTTCTTTTTATCTTTCTTACTTCTTTCTTACTTCTTTCTTCTTCTTCTTACTTCTTTCTTACTTCTTTCTTACTTCTTTCTTTCTTCTTTCTTACTTCTTTCTTTCTTCCTTCTAACTTCTTTCTTACTTCTTTCTTCATTCCTTCTTACTTCTTTCTTACTTCTTTCTTACTTCTTTCTTACTTCTTTCTTACTTCTTTCTTACTTCTTTCTTACTTCTTTCTTACTTCTTTCTTTCTTACTTCTTTCGTACTTCTTTCGTACTTCTATCTTCTTTCTTACTTCTTTCTTACTTCTTTCTTCTTTCTTTCTTACTTCTTTCTTACTTCTTTCTTACTTCTTACTTCTTTCTTACTTCTTTCTTACTTCTTTCTTACTTCTTTCTTACTTCTTCATACTTCTTTCTTACTTCTTTCTTACTTCTTTCTTAATTCTTTCTTCTTTCTTTCTTTCTTCTTTCTTTCTTCTTCTTACTTCTTTCTTACTTCCTTCTTACTTCTTTCTTACTTCTTTCTTACTTCTTTCTTACTTCTTTCTTACTTCTTTCTTCTTTCTTTCTTTCTTCTTTCTTACTTCTTTCTTTCTTCTTTCTTACTTCTTTCTTACTTTTTTCTTACTTCTTTCTAACTACTTCTTTCTTCTTTCTTACTTCTTTCTTACTTCTTTCTTACTTCTTTCTTACTTCTTTCTTACTTCTTTCTTCTTACTTTCTTACTTCTTTCTTACTTCTTTCTTACTTCTTTCGTACTTCTTTCTTACTTCTTTCTTACTTCTTTCTTACTTCTTTCTTTCTTACTTCTTTCGTACTTCTTTCGTATTTTTTATTCTTTCTTACTTCTTTCTTACTTCTTTGTTCTTTCTTTCTTACTTCTTTCTTACTTCTTTCTTACTTCTTACTTCTTTCTTACTTCTTTCTTACTTCTTTCTTACTTCTTTCTTACTTCTTTCTTACTTCTTTCTTCTTTCTTTCTTCTTTCTTACTTCTTTCTTACTTCCTTCTTACTTATTTCTTACTTCTTTCTTACTTATTTCTTACTTCTTTCTTACTTCTTTCTTACTTCTTTCTTACTTCTTTCTTCTTTCTTTCTTCTTTCTTACTTCTTTCTTACTTCCTTCTTACTTATTTCTTACTTCTTTCTTACTTCTTTCTTACTTCTTTCTTACTTCTTTCTTACTTCTTTCTTACTTCTTTCTTACTTCTTTCTTCTTTCTTTCTTACTTCTTTCTTACTTCTTTCTTACTTCTTTCGTACTTCTTTCTTACTTCTTTCTTACTTCTTTCTTACTTCTTTCTTACTTCTTTCTTTCTTACTTCTTTCGTACTTCTTTCCTACTTCTTTCTTCTTTCTTACTTCTTTCTTACTTCTTTCTTCTTTCTTTCTTATTTCTTTCTTACTTCTTTCTTACTTCTTACTTCTTTCTTACTTCTTTCTTACTTCTTTTTTACTTCTTTCTTCTTTCTTTCTTACTTCTTTCTTACTTCTTTCTTACTTCTTACTTCTGTCTTACTTCTTTCTTACTTCTTACTTCTTTCTTACTTCTTTCTTACTTCTTTCTTACTTCTTTCTTACTTCTTTCTTTCTTCTTTCTTACTTCTTCCTTTCTTCTTTCTTACTTCTTTCTTACTTCTTTCTTCATTCCTTCTTACTTCTTTCTTACTTCTTTCTTACTTCTTTCTTACTTCTTTCTTAATTCTTTCTGCTTTCTTTCTTTCTTCTTTCTTTCTTCTTTCTTCTTTCTTACTTCTTTCTTACTTCTTTCTTCATTCCTTCTCACTTCTTTCTTACTTCTTTCTTACTTCTTTCTTACTTCTTTCTTACTTCTTTCATACTTCTTTCTTATTTCTTTCTTACTTCTTTCTAACTTCTTTCTTACTTCTTTCCCTCTTATTTCTTTCTTACTTCTTTCGTACTTCTTTCGTACTTCTTTCTTACTTCTTTCTTAATTCTTTCTTACTTCTTTCTTATTTCTTTCTTACTTCTTTCTTACTTCTTTCTTACTTCTTTCTTACTTCTTTCTTTCTTACTTCTTTCGTACTTCTTTCGTACTTCTATCTTCTTTCTTACTTCTTTCTTACTTCTTTCTTCTTTCTTTCTTACTTCTTTCTTACTTCTTTCTTACTTCTTACTTCTTTCTTACTGCTTTCTTACTTCTTTCTTACTTCTTTCTTACTTCTTTCATACTTCTTTCTTACTTCTTTCTTTCTTACTTCTTTCTTACTTCTTTCGTACTTCTTTCTTACTTCTTTCTTACTTCTTTCTTACTTCTTTCTTTCTTACTTCTTTCGTAATTCTTTCGTAGTTCTTTCTTCTTTCTTACTTCTTTCTTACTTCTTCCTTCTTTCTTTCTTACTTCTTTCTTCTTTCTTACTTCTTACTTCTTTCTTACTTCTTTCTTACTTCTTTCTTACTTCTTTCTTACTTCTTTCTTACTTCTTTAATACTTCTTTCTTACTTCTTTCTTCTTTCTTTCTTATTTCTTTCTTACTTCTTTCTTACTTCTTTCTTTCTTCTTTCTTATTTCTTTCTTTTTTCTTTCTTACTTCTTTCTTACTTCTTTCTTCTTTCTTTCTTACTTCTTTCTTACTTCTTTCTTACTTCTTTCTTTCTTCTTTCTTACTTCTTTCTTGCTTCTTTCTAACTTCTTTCTTACTTCTTTCTTCATTCCTTCTTACTTCTTTCTTACTTCTTTCTTACTTCTTTCTTACTTCTTTCTTACTTCTTTCTTACTTCTTTCTTACTTCTTTCTTTCTTACTTCTTTCGTACTTCTTTCGTACTTCTATCTTCTTTCTTACTTCTTTCTTACTTCTTTCTTCTTTCTTTCTTACTTCTTTCTTACTTCTTTCTTACTTCTTACTTCTTTCTTACTTCTTTCTTACTTCTTTCTTACTTCTTTCTTACTTCTTTCATACTTCTTTCTTACTTCTTTCTTACTTCTTTCTTAATTCTTTCTTCTTTCTTTCTTTCTTCTTTCTTTCTTCTTTCTTACTTCTTTCTTACTTCCTTCTTACTTCTTTCTTACTTCTTTCTTACTTCTTTCTTACTTCTTTCTTACTTCTTTCTTCTTTCTTTCTTTCTTCTTTCTTACTTCTTTCTTTCTTCTTTCTTACTTCTTTCTTACTTTTTTCTTACTTCTTTCTAACTACTTCTTTCTTCTTTCTTACTTCTTTCTTACTTCTTTCTTACTTCTTTCTTACTTCTTTCTTACTTCTTTCTTCTTACTTTCTTACTTCTTTCTTACTTCTTTCTTACTTCTTTCGTACTTCTTTCTTACTTCTTTCTTACTTCTTTCTTACTTCTTTCTTTCTTACTTCTTTCGTACTTCTTTCGTAATTTTTTATTCTTTCTTACTTCTTTCTTACTTCTTTGTTCTTTCTTTCTTACTTCTTTCTTACTTCTTTCTTACTTCTTACTTCTTTCTTACTTCTTTCTTACTTCTTTCTTACTTCTTTCTTACTTCTTTCTTACTTCTTTCTTACTTCTTTCTTCTTTCTTTCTTCTTTCTTACTTCTTTCTTACTTCCTTCTTACTTATTTCTTACTTCTTTCTTACTTCTTTCTTACTTCTTTCTTACTTCTTTCTTACTTCTTTCTTACTTCTTTCTTACTTCTTTCTTCTTTCTTTCTTACTTCTTTCTTACTTCTTTCTTACTTCTTTCGTACTTCTTTCTTACTTCTTTCTTACTTCTTTCTTACTTCTTTCTTACTTCTTTCTTTCTTACTTCTTTCGTACTTCTTTCGTACTTCTTTCTTCTTTCTTACTTCTTTCTTACTTCTTTCTTCTTTCTTTCTTACTTCTTTCTTACTTCTTTCTTACTTCTTACTTCCTTCTTACTTCTTTCTTACTTCTTTCTTACTTCTTTCTTACTTCTTTCTTACTTCTTTCTTACTTCTTTCTTACTTCTTTCTTCTTTCTTTCTTACTTCTTTCGTACTTCTTTCGTACTTCTTTCTTACTTCTTTCTTACTTCTTTCTTACTTCTTTCTTACTTCTTTCTTTCTTACTTCTTTCTTACTTCTTTCGTACTTCTTTCTTACTTCTTTCTTACTTCTTACTTCTTTCTTACTTCTTTCTTACTTCTTTCTTACTTCTTTCTTACTTCTTTCTAACCTCTTTCTTACTTCTTTCTTTCTTACTTCTTTCTTACTTCTTTCGTACTTCTTTCTTACTTCTTTCTTACTTCTTTCTTACTTCTTTCTTTCTTACTTCTTTCGTACTTCTTTCGTACTTCTTTCTTCTTTCTTACTTCTTTTTTACTTCTTCCTTCTTTCTTTCTTACTTCTTTCTTACTTCTTTCTTACTTCTTACTTCTTTCTTACTTCTTTCTTACTTCTTTCTTACTTCTTTCTTACTTCTTTCTTACTTCTTTAATACTTCTTTCTTAGTTCTTTCTTCTTTCTTTCTTACTTCTTTCTTACTTCTTTCTTACTTCTTTCTTTCTTCTTTCTTTCTTCTTTCTTACTTCTTTCTTACTTCCTTCTTACTTATTTCTTACTTCTTTCTTACTTCTTCTTACTTCTTTCTTACTTCTTTCTTACTTCTTTCTTACTTCTTTCTTCTTTCTTTCTTACTTCTTTCTTACTTCTTTCTTACTTCTTTCTTACTTCTTTCGTACTTCTTTCTTACTTCTTTCTTACTTCTTTCTTACTTCTTTCTTTCTTACTTCTTTCGTACTTCTTTCGTACTTCTTTCTTCTTTCTTACTTCTTTCTTACATCTTTCTTCTTTCTTTCTTACTTCTTTCTTACTTCTTTCTTACTTCTTTCTTACTTCTTTCTTACTTCTTTCTTACTTCTTTACTACTTCTTTCTTACTTCTTTCTTCTTTCTTTCTTACTTCTTTCTTACTTCTTTCTTACTTCTTTCTTTCTTCTTTCTTATTTCTTTCTTTCTTCTTTCTTACTTCTTTCTTTCTTCTTTCTAACTTCTTTCTTACTTCTTTCTTCATTCCTTCTTACTTCTTTCTTACTTCTTTCTTACTTCTTTCTTACTTCTTTCTTACTTCTTTCTTACTTCTTTCTTTCTTACTTCTTTCGTACTTCTTTCGTACTTCTATCTTCTTTCTTACTTCTTTCTTACTTCTTTCTTCTTTCTTTTTACTTCTTTCTTACTTCTTTCTTACTTCTTACTTCTTTCTTACTTCTTTCTTACTTCTTTCTTACTTCTTTCTTACTTCTTTCATACTTCTTTCTTACTTCTTTCTTACTTCTTTCTTAATTCTTTCTTCTTTCTTTCTTTCTTCTTTCTTTCTTCTTTCTTACTTCTTTCTTACTTCCTTCTTACTTCTTTCTTACTTCTTTCTTACTTCTTTCTTACTTCTTTCTTACTTCTTTCTTACTTCTTTCTTCTTTCTTTCTTTCTTCTTTCTTACTTCTTTCTTACTTCTTTCTTACTTCTTTCTTACTTCTTTCTTACTTCTTTCTTCTTACTTTCTTACTTCTTTCTTACTTCTTTCTTACTTCTTTCGTACTTCTTTCTTACTTCTTTCTTACTTCTTTCTTACTTCTTTCTTTCTTACTTCTTTCGTACTTCTTTCGTACTTTTTTATTCTTTCTTACTTCTTTCTTACTTCTTTCTTCTTTCTTTCTTACTTCTTTCTTACTTCTTTCTTACTTCTTACTTCTTTCTTACTTCTTTCTTACTTCTTTCTTACTTCTTTCTTACTTCTTTCTTACTTCTTAATACTTCTTTCTTAGTTCTTTCTTCTTTCTTTCTTACTTCTTTCTTACTTCTTTCTACTTCTTTCTTTCTTCTTCTTTCTTCTTTCTTACTTCTTTCTTACTTCCTTCTTACTTATTTCTTACTTCTTTCTTACTTCTTCTTACTTCTTTCTTACTTCTTTCTTACTTCTTTCTTACTTCTTTCTTCTTTCTTTCTTACTTCTTTCTTACTTCTTTCTTACTTCTTTCTTACTTCTTTCGTACTTCTTTCTACTTCTTTCTTACTTCTTTCTTACTTCTTTCTTACTTCTTTCTTTCTTACTTCTTTCTTACTTCTTTCTTACTTCTTTCGTACTTCTTTCTTACTTCTTTCTTACTTCTTTCTTACTTCTTTCTTACTTCTTTCTTTCTTACTTCTTTCGTACTTCTTTCTTACTTCTTTCTTACTTCTTTCTTACTTCTTTCTTCTTTCTTTCTTACTTCTTTATTACTTCTTTCTTACTTCTTACTTCTTTCTTACTTCTTTCTTCTTTCTTACTTCTTTCTTACTTCTTTCGTACTTCTTTCTTACTTCTTTCTTACTTCTTTCTTTCTTACTTCTTTCGTACTTCTTTCGTACTTCTTTCTTCTTTCTTACTTCTTTCTTACTTCTTTCTTCTTTCTTTCTTACTTCTTTCTTACTTCTTTCTTACTTCTTACTTCTTTCTTACTTCTTTCTTCTTTCTTACTTCTTTCTTACTTCTTTCTTACTTCTTTCTTACTTCTTTAATACTTCTTTCTTACTTCTTTCTTCTTTCTTTCTTACTTCTTTCTTAGTTCTTTCTTACTTCTTTCTTACTTCTTTCTTTCTTCTTTCTTTCTTCTTTCTTACTTCTTTCTTACTTCCTTCTTACTTCTTTCTTACTTCTTTCTTACTTCTTTCTTACTTCTTTCTTAATTCTTTCTTACTTCTTTCTTACTTCTTTATTCATTCCTTCTTACTTCTTTCTTACTTCTTTCTTACTTCTTTCTTACTTCTTTCTACTTCTTTCTTACTTCTTTCTTACTTCCTTCTTTCTTACTTCTTTCTTTCTCCATTCTTCTTTCTTTCTTCTTTATATCTTCTTTCTTACTTCTTTCTTACTTCTTTCTTACTTCTCTCTTACTTCTTTCTTACTTCTTCTTCTTACTTCTTTCTTACTTCTTTCTTCATTCCTTCTTACTTCTTTCTTACTTCTTTCTTACTTCTTTCTTACTTCTTTCTTACTTCTTTCTTACTTCTTTCTTCTTTCTTTCTTTCTTCTTTCTTACTTCTTTCTTACTTCTTTTTTCTTACTTCTTTCGTACTTCTTTCGTACTTCTTTCTTACTTATTTCTTTCTTACTTCTTTCGTACTTCTTTCGTACTTCTTTCTTCTTTCTTACTTCTTTCTTACTTCTTTCTTCTTTCTTTCTTACTTCTTTCTTACTTCTTTCTTACTTCTAACTTCTTTCTTACTTCTTTCTTACTTCTTTTTACCTATTTCTTCTTTCTTTCTTACTTCTTTCTTACTTCTTTCTTACTTCTTACTTCTTTCTTACTTCTTTCTTACTTCTTTCTTACTTCTTTCTTACTTCTTTCTTTCTTCTTTCTTACTTCTTTCTTTCTTCTTTCTTACTTCTTTCTTACTTTTTTCTTCATTCCTTCTTACTTCTTTCTTACTTCTTTCTTACTTCTTTCTTACTTCTTTCTTACTTCTTTCTTCTTTCTTCTTTCTTCTTTCTTACTTCTTTCTTACTTGTTTCTTACTTCTTTCTTACTTCTTTCTTCTTTCTTCTTACTTCTTTCTACTTCTTTCTTACTTCTTACTTCTTTCTTACTTCTTTCTTACTTCTTTCTTACTTCTTTCTTACTTCTTTCTTACTTCTTTCTTACTTCTTTCTTACTTCTTTCTTCTTTCTTTCTTACTTCTTTCTTACTTCTTTCTTACTTCTTTCGTACTTCTTTCTTACTTCTTTCTTACTTCTTTCTTACTTCTTTCTTACTTCTTTCTTTCTTACTTCTTTCGTACTTCTTTCGTACTTTTTTATTCTTTCTTACTTCTTTCTTACTTCTTTCTTCTTTCTTTCTTACTTCTTTCTTACTTCTTTCTTACTTCTTACTTCTTTCTTACTTCTTTCTTACTTCTTTCTTACTTCTTTCTTACTTCTTTCTTACTTCTTTAATACTTCTTTCTTAGTTCTTTCTTCTTTCTTTCTTACTTCTTTCTTACTTTTTCTTACTTCTTTCTTTCTTCTTTCTTTCTTCTTTCTTACTTCTTTCTTACTTCCTTCTTACTTATTTCTTACTTCTTTCTTACTTCTTCTTACTTCTTTCTTACTTCTTTCTTACTTCTTTCTTACTTCTTTCTTCTTTCTTTCTTACTTCTTTCTTACTTCTTTCTTACTTCTTTCTTACTTCTTTCGTACTTCTTTCTTACTTCTTTCTTACTTCTTTCTTACTTCTTTCTTACTTCTTTCTTTCTTACTTCTTTCGTACTTCTTTCGTACTTCTTTCTTCTTTCTTACTTCTTTCTTACTTCTTTCTTCTTTCTTTCTTACTTCTTTCTTACTTCTTTCTTACTTCTTACTTCCTTCTTACTTCTTTCTTACTTCTTTCTTACTTCTTTCTTACTTCTTTCTTACTTCTTTCTTACTTCTTTCTTACTTCTTTCTTCTTTCTTTCTTACTTCTTTCTTACTTATTTCTTACTTCTTTCGTACTTCTTTCTTACTTCTTTCTTACTTCTTTCTTACTTCTTTCTTACTTCTTTTTTTCTTACTTCTTTCGTACTTCTTTCTTACTTCTTTCTTACTTCTTTCTTACTTCTTTCTTCTTTCTTTCTTACTTCTTTCTTACTTCTTTCTTACTTCTTACTTCTTTCTTACTTCTTTCTTCTTTCTTACTTCTTTCTTACTTCTTTCGTACTTCTTTCTTACTTCTTTCTTACTTCTTTCTTTCTTACTTCTTTCGTACTTCTTTCGTACTTCTTCTTCTTTCTTACTTCTTTCTTACTTCTTTCTTCTTTCTTCTTACTTCTTTCTTACTTCTTTCTTACTTCTTACTTCTTTCTTACTTCTTTCTTCTTTCTTACTTCTTTCATACTTCTTTCTTACTTCTTTCTTACTTCTTTAATACTTCTTTCTTACTTCTTTCTTCTTTCTTTCTTACTTCTTTCTTAGTTCTTTCTTACTTCTTTCTTACTTCTTTCTTTCTTCTTTCTTTCTTCTTTCTTACTTCTTTCTTACTTCCTTCTTACTTCTTTCTTACTTCTTTCTTACTTCTTTCTTACTTCTTTCTTAATTCTTTCTTACTTCTTTCTTACTTCTTTATTCATTCCTTCTTACTTCTTTCTTACTTCTTTCTTACTTCTTTCTTACTTCTTTCTTACTTCTTTCTTACTTCTTTCTTACTTCTTTCTTTCTTACTTCTTTCTTTCTCCATTCTTCTTTCTTTCTTCTTTATATCTTCTTTCTTACTTCTTTCTTACTTCTTTCTTACTTCTCTCTTACTTCTTTCTTACTTCTTTCTTACTTCTTTCTTCATTCCTTCTTACTTCTTTCTTACTTCTTTCTTACTTCTTTCTTACTTCTTTCTTACTTCTTTCTTACTTTTTTCTTCTTTCTTTCTTTCTTCTTTCTTACTTCTTTCTTACTTCTTTTTTCTTACTTCTTTCGTACTTCTTTCGTACTTCTTTCTTACTTATTTCTTTCTTACTTCTTTCGTACTTCTTTCGTACTTCTTTCTTCTTTCTTACTTCTTTCTTACTTCTTTCTTCTTTCTTTCTTACTTCTTTCTTACTTCTTTCTTACTTCTTACTTCTTTCTTACTTCTTTCTTACTTCTTTTTTACTTATTTCTTCTTTCTTTCTTACTTCTTTCTTACTTCTTTCTTACTTCTTACTTCTTCTTACTTCTTTCTTACTTCTTTCTTACTTCTTTCTTACTTCTTTCTTTCTTCTTTCTTACTTCTTTCTTTCTTCTTTCTTACTTCTTTCTTACTTTTTTCTTCATTCCTTCTACTTCTTTCTTACTTCTTTCTTACTTCTTTCTTACTTCTTTCTTACTTCTTTCTTCTTTCTTTCTTTCTTCTTTCTTACTTCTTTCTTACTTCTTTCTTACTTCTTTCTTACTTCTTTCTTCTTTCTTTCTTACTTCTTTCTTACTTCTTTCTTACTTCTTACTTCTTTCTTACTTCTTTCTTACTTCTTTCTTACTTCTTTCTTACTTCTTTCTTACTTCTTTCTTACTTCTTTCTTACTTCTTTCTTCTTTCTTTCTTACTTCTTTCTTACTTCTTTCTTACTTCTTTCGTACTTCTTTCTTACTTCTTTCTTCTTTCTTTCTTACTTCTTTCTTACTTCTTTCTTTCTTACTTCTTTCGTACTTCTTTCGTACTTCTTTCTTCTTTCTTACTTCTTTCTTACTTCTTTCTTCTTTCTTTCTTATTTCTTTCTTACTTCTTTCTTACTTCTTACTTCTTTCTTACTTCTTCTTTCTTACTTCTTTCTTACTTCTTTCTTACTTATTTAATACTTCTTTCTTACTTCTTTCTTCTTTCTTTCTTACTTCTTTCTTAGTTCTTTCTTACTTCTTTCTTACTTCTTTCTTACTTCTTTCTTTCTTCTTTCTTACTTCTTTCTTACTTCCTTCTTACTTCTTTCTTACTTCTTTCTTCTTTCTTTCTTTCTTCTTTCTTTCTTCTTTCTTACTCCTTTCTTACTTCCTTCTTACTTCTTTCTTACTTCTTTCTTACTTCCTTCTTACTTCTTTCTTACCTCTTTCTTACTTCTTTCTTACTTCTCTCTTTATACTTTCTTACTTCTTTCTTACTTCTTTCTTACTTCTTTCTTACTTCTTTCTTACTTCTTTCTTTCTTACTTCTTTCGTACTTCTTTCGTACTTCTTTCTTCTTTCTTACTTCTTTCTTACTTCTTTCTCTTTCTTTCTTACTTCTTTCTAACTTCTTTCTTACTTCTTACTTCCTTCTTACTTCTTTCTTACTTCTTTCTTACTTCTTTCTTACTTCTTTCTTACTTCTTTCTTACTTCTTTCTTACTTCTTTCTTCTTTCTTTCTTACTTCTTTCTTACTTCTTTCTTACTTCTTTCGTACTTCTTTCTTACTTCTTTCTTACTTCTTTCTTACTTCTTTCTTACTTCTTTCTTTCTTACTTCTTTCGTACTTCTTTCTTCTTTCTTACTTCTTTCTTACTTCTTTCTTCTTTCTTTCTTACTTCTTTCTTACTTCTTTCTTACTTCTTACTTCTTTCTTACTTCTTTCTTCTTTCTTACTTCTTTCTTACTTCTTTCGTACTTCTTTCTTACTTCTTTCTTACTTCTTTCTTTCTTACTTCTTTCGTACTTCTTTCGTACTTCTTTCTTCTTTCTTACTTCTTTCTTACTTCTTTCTTCTTTCTTTCTTACTTCTTTCTTACTTCTTTCTTACTTCTTACTTCTTTCTTACTTCTTTCTTCTTTCTTACTTCTTTCTTACTTCTTTCTTACTTCTTTCTTACTTCTTTAATACTTCTTTCGTACTTCTTTCTTCTTTCTTTCTTACTTCTTTCTTAGTTCTTTCTTACTTCTTTCTTACTTCTTTCTTTCTTCTTTCTTTCTTCTTTCTTACTTCTTTCTTACTTCCTTCTTACTTCTTTCTTACTTCTTTCTTACTTCTTTCTTACTTCTTTCTTAATTCTTTCTTACTTCTTTCTTACTTCTTTATTCATTCCTTCTTACTTCTTTCTTACTTCTTTCTTACTTCTTTCTTACTTCTTTCTTACTTCTTTCTTACTTCTTTCTTACTTCTTTCTTTCTTACTTCTTTCTTTCTCCTTTCTTCTTTCTTTCTTCTTTATATCTTCTTTCTTACTTCTTTCTTACTTCTTTCTTACTTCTCTCTTACTTCTTTCTTACTTCTTTCTTACTTCTTTCTTACTTCTTTCTTACTTCTTTCTTCATTCCTTCTTACTTCTTTCTTACTTCTTTCTTACTTCTTTCTTACTTCTTTCTTACTTCTTTCTTACTTCTTTCTTCTTTCTTTCTTTCTTCTTTCTTACTTCTTTCTTACTTCTTTCTTTCTTACTTCTTTCGTACTTCTTTCGTACTTCTTTCTTACTTATTTCTTTCTTACTTCTTTCGTACTTCTTTCGTACTTCTTTCTTCTTTCTTACTTCTTTGTTACTTCTTTCTTCTTTCTTTCTTACTTCTTTCTTACTTCTTTCTTACTTCTTACTTCTTTCTTACTTCTTTCTTACTTCTTTTTTACTTATTTCTTCTTTCTTTCTTACTTCTTTCTTACATCTTTCTTACTTCTTACTTCTTTCTTACTTCTTTCTTACTTCTTTCTTACTTCTTTCTTACTTCTTTCTTACTTCTTTCTTTCTTCTTTCTTACTTCTTTCTTTCTTCTTTCTTACTTCTTTCTTAATTTTTTCTTCATTCCTTCTTACTTCTTTCTTACTTCTTTCTTACTTCTTTCTTACTTCTTTCTTACTTCTTTCTTCTTTCTTTCTTTCTTCTTTCTTACTTCTTTCTTACTTCTTTCTTACTTCTTACTTCTTTCTTCTTCTTCTTACTTCTTTCTTACTTCTTTCTTACTTCTTACTTCTTCTCTTACTTCTTTCTTACTTCTTTCTTACTTCTTTCTTACTTCTTTATTACTTCTTTCTTACTTCTTTAATACTTCTTTCTTAGTTCTTTCTTCTTTCTATCTTACTTCTTTCTTACTCTTTCTTACTTCTTTCTTTCTTCTTTCTTTCTTCTTTCTTACTTCTTTCTTACTTCCTTCTTACTTATTTCTTACTTCTTTCTTACTTCTTTCTTACTTCTTTCTTACTTCTTTCTTACTTCTTTCTTCTTTCTTTCTTACTTCTTTCTTACTTCTTTCTTACTTCTTTCGTACTTCTTTCTTACTTCTTTCTTACTTCTTTCTTACTTCTTTCTTACTTCTTTCTTTCTTACTTCTTTCGTACTTCTTTCGTACTTCTTTCTTCTTTCTTACTTCTTTCTTACTTCTTTCTTCTTTCTTTCTATTTCTTTCTTACTTCTTTCTTACTTCTTACTTCTTTCTTACTTCTTTCTTCTTTCTTACTTCTTTCTTACTTCTTTCTTACTTATTTAATACTTCTTTCTTACTTCTTTCTTCTTTCTTTCTTACTTCTTTCTTAGTTCTTTCTTACTTCTTTCTTACTTCTTTCTTACTTCTTTCTTTCTTCTTTCTTACTTCTTTCTTACTTCCTTCTTACTTCTTTCTTACTTCTTTCTTACTTCTTTCTTACTTCTTTCTTAATTCTTTCTTACTTCTTTCTTACTTCTTTCTTCATTCCTTCTTACTTCTTTCTTACTTCTTTCTTACTTCTTTCTTTCTTCTTTCTTTCTTCTTTCTTACTCCTTTCTTACTTCCTTCTTACTTCTTTCTTACTTCTTTCTTACTTCCTTCTTACTTCTTTCTTACCTCTTTCTTACTTCTTTCTTACTTCTCTCTTTATACTTTCTTACTTCTTTCTTACTTCTTTCTTACTTCTTTCTTACTTCTTTCTTACTTCTTTCTTCATTCCTTCTTACTTCTTTCTTACTTCTTTCTTACTTCTTTCTTTTTCTTTCTTACTTCTTTCTTACTTCTTTCTTACTTCTTTCTTACTTCTTTCTTCTTTCTTTCTTTCTTCTTTCTTACTTCTTTCTTACTTCTTTCTTTCTTACTTCTTCGTACTTCTTTCGTACTTCTTTCTTCTTTCTTACTTCTTTCTTACTTCTTTCTTCTTTCTTTCTTACTTCATTCTTACTTCTTTCTTACTTCTTTCTTCTTTCTTTCTTTCTTCTTTCTTACTTCTTTCTACTTATTTCTTTCTTACTTCTTTCGTACTTCTTTCGTACTTCTTTCTTCTTTCTTACTTCTTTCTTACTTCTTTCTTCTTTCTTTCTTACTTCTTTCTTACTTCTTTCTTACTTCTTACTTCTTTCTTACTTCTTTCTTACTTCTTTTTTACTTCTTTCTTCTTTCTTTCTTACTTCTTTCTTACTTCTTTCTTACTTCTTACTTCTTTCTTACTTCTTTCTTACTTCTTTCTTACTTCTTTCTTACTTCTTTCTTTCTTCTTTCTTACTTCTTTCTTTCTTCTTTCTTACTTCTTTCTTACTTTTTTCTTCATTCCTTCTTACTTCTTTCTTACTTCTTTCTTCTTTCTTTCTTACTTCTTTCGTACTTCTTTCGTACTTCTTTCTTCTTTCTTTCTTACTTCTTTCTTACTTCTTTCTTACTTCTTACTTCTTTCTTACTTCTTTCTTACTTCTTTCTTACTTCTTTCTTTCTTCTTTCTTACTTCTTTCTTACTTCTTTCTTCTTTCTTTCTTTCTTCTTTCTTACTTCTTTCTTACTTCTTTCTTTCTTACTTCTTTCGTACTTCTTTCGTACTTCTTTCTTCTTTCTTACTTCTTTCTTACTTCTTTCTTCTTTCTTTCTTACTTCTTTCTTACTTCTTTCTTACTTCTTTCTTTCTTACTTCTTTCGTACTTCTTTCGTACTTCTTTCTTCTTTCTTACTTCTTTCTTACTTCTCTCTTTATACTTTCTTACTTCTTTCTTACTTCTTTCTTACTTCTTTCTTACTTCTTTCTTACTTCTTTCTTCATTCCTTCTTACTTCTTTCTTACTTCTTTCTTACTTCTTTCTTACTTCTTTCTTACTTCTTTCTTACTTCTTTCTTCTTTCTTTCTTTCTTCTTTCTTACTTCTTTCTTACTTCTTTCTTTCTTACTTCTTTCGTACTTCTTTCGTACTTCTTTCTTCTTTCTTACTTCTTTCTTACTTCTTTCTTCTTTCTTTCTTACTTCATTCTTACTTCTTTCTTACTTCTTTCTTCTTTCTTTCTTTCTTCTTTCTTACTTCTTTCTTACTTATTTCTTTCTTACTTCTTTCGTACTTCTTTCGTACTTCTTTTCTTCTTCTCTTACTTCTTTCTACTCTTCTTCTTTCTTTCTTACTTCTTTCTTACTTCTTTCTTACTTCTTACTTCTTTCTTACTTCTTTCTTACTTCTTTTTTACTTCTTTCTTCTTTCTTTCTTACTTCTTTCTTACTTCTTTCTTACTTCTTACTTCTTTCTTACTTCTTTCTTACTTCTTTCTTACTTCTTTCTTACTTCTTTCTTACTTCTTTCTTACTTCTTTCTTACTTCTTTCTTTCTTCTTTCTTACTTCTTTCTTACTTTTTTCTTCATTCCTTCTTACTTCTTTCTTACTTCTTTCTTCTTTCTTTCTTACTTCTTTCGTACTTCTTTCGTACTTCTTTCTTCTTTCTTACTTCTTTCTTACTTCTTTCTTCTTTCTTTCTTACTTCTTTCTTACTTCTTTCTTACTTCTTACTTCTTTCTTACTTCTTTCTT
>NW_027043116.1:0-53123 GCF_036013475.1 Columba livia
AGAAAGAAGAAAGAAGAAAGAAAGAAGTAAGAAAGAAGTAAGAAAGAAGTAAGAAAGAGGTAAGAAAGAAGTAAGAAGGAATGAGGAAAGAAGTAAGAAAGAAGTAAGAAGGAATGAAGAAAGAAGTAAGAAAGAAGTAAAAAAAAGTAAGAAAGAAAGAAGAAAGAAGTAAGAAAGAAGTAAGAAAGAAGTAAGAAAGAAGTAAGAAAGAAGAAAGAAAGAAGTAAGAAAGAAGTAAGAAAGAAGTAAGAAAGAAGTAAGAAAGAAGTAAAAAGGAATGAAGAAAGAAGTAAGAAAGAAGTAAGAAAGAAGTAAGAAAGAAGAAAGAAAGAAGAAAGAAGTAAGAAAGAAATAAGAAAGAAGAAAGAAAGAAGTAAGAAAGAAGTAAGAAAGAAGTAAGAAAGAAGAAAAAATTAGTCAGAAAGAAGTAAGAAAAAAGTAAGAAAGAAGTAAGAAAGAAGTAAGAAAGAAGAAAAAAGAAGTTAGAAAGAAGTAAGAAAGAAGTAAGAAAGAAGTAAGAAAGAAGTAAGAAGGAATGAAGAAAGAAGTAAGAAAGAAGTAAGAAAGAAGTAAGAAAGAAGTAAGAAAGAAGTAAGAAAGAAGTAAGAAAGAAGATAGAGGGAATGATGAAAGAAGTAAGAAAGAAGGAAGAAAGAAGAAAGAAAGAAGTAAGAAAGAAGAAAGAAAGAAGTAAGAAAGAAGTAAGAAAGAAGTAAGAAAGATGAAGGAAGAAGTAAGAAAGAAGTAAGAAAGAAGAAAGAAAGAAGTAAGAAAGAAGTAAGAAGGAATGAAGAAAGAAGTAAGAAAGAAGAAAGAAAGAAGTATGAAAGAAGTAAGAAAGAAGTAAGAAAGAAGTAAGAAAGAAGTAAGAAGGAATGAAGAAAGAAGTAAGAAAGAAGTAAGAAAGAAGCAAGAAAGAAGTAAGAAAGAAGTAAGAAAGAAGTAAGAAAGAAGTAAGAAAGAAAGAAAAAAGAAGTAAGAAAGAAGTAAGAAAGAAGTAAGAAAGAAGTAAGAAAGAAGAAAGAAAGAAGTAAGAAAGAAGTAAGAAAGAAGTAAGAAAGAAGAAAGAAAGAAGTAAGAGGGAATGAAGAAAGAAGTTAGAAAAAAGTAAGAAAAAAGTAAGAAAGAAGTAAGAAAGAAGTAAGAAAGAAGTAAGAAAGAAGTAAGAAAGAAGTAAGAAAGAAGAAAAAATTAGTTAAAAAGAAGTAAGAAAAAAGTAAGAAAGAATTAAGAAATAAGTAAGAAAGAAGTAAGAAAGAAGAAAAAAGAAGTTAGAAAGAAGTAAAAAAGAAGTAAGAAAGAAGTAAGAAAGAAGGAAGAAGGAATGAAGAAAGAAGTAAGAAAGAAGTAAGAAAGAAGTAAGAAAGAAGTAAGAAAGAAGTAAGAAAGAAGTGAGAGGGAATGAAGAAAGAAGTAAGAAAGAAGGAAGAAAGAAGAAAGAAAGAAGTAAGAAACAAGAAAGAAAGAAGTAAGAAAGATGAAGGAAGAAGTAAGAAAGAAGTAAGAAAGAAGAAAGAAAGAAGTAAGAAAGAAGTAAGAAGGAATGAAGAAAGAAGTAAGAAAGAAGAAAGAAAGAAGTATGAAAGAAGTAAGAAAGAAGTAAGAAAGAAGTAAGAAAGAAAGAAGAAAGAAGAAAGAAAGAAGTAAGAAAGAAGTAAGAAAGAAGTAAGAAAGAAGTAAGAAGGAATGAAGAAAGAAGAAAGAAGTAAGAAAGAAGTAAGAAAGAAGTAAGAAAGAAGTAAGAAAGAAGTAAGAAAGAAAGAAGAAAGAAGAAAGAAAGAAGTAAGAAAGAAGTAAGAAAGAAGTAAGAAAGAAAGAAGAAAGAAGAAAGAAAGAAGTAAGAAAGAAGTAAGAAAGAAGTAAGAAAGAAGAAAGAAAGAAGTAAGAAAGAAAGAAGAAAGAAGAAAGAAAGAAGTAAGAAAGAAGTAAGAAAGAGGTAAGAAAGAAGTAAGAAAGAAGAAAGAAAGAAGTAAGAAAGAAGTAAGAAAGAAGTAAGAAAGAAGTAAGAAAGAAAGAAGAAAGAAGTAAGAAAGAAGTAAGAAAGAAGTATGAAAGAAGTAATAAAGAAGAAAGAAAGAAGTAAGAAAGAAGTAAGAAAGAAGAAAGAAAGAAGTAAGAAAGAAAGAAGAAAGAAGAAAGAAAGAAGTAAGAAAGAAGTAAGAAAGAGGTAAGAAAGAAGTAAGAAAGAAGAAAGAAAGAAGTAAGAAAGAAGTAAGAAAGAAGTAAGAAAGAAGTAAGAAAGAAGTAAGAAAGAAGTAAGAAAGAAGTAAGAAAGAAGTAAGAAAGAAGTAAGAAAGAAAGAAGAAAGAAGTAAGAAAGTAGTAAGAAAGAAGTAAGAAAGAAAGAAGAAAGAAGAAAGAAAGAAGTAAGAAATAAGTAAGAAAGAAGTAAGAAAGAAGTAAGAAAGAAGTAAGAAAGAAAGAAGAAAGAAGAAAGAAAGAAGTAAGAAAGAAGTAAGAAAGAAGTAAGAAGGAAGTAAGAAAGAAGTAAGAAGGAATGAAGAAAGAAGTAAGAAAGAAGCAAGAAGGAATGAAGAAAGAAGTAAGAAAGAAGTAAGAAAGAAAGAAGAAAGAAGTAAGAAAGAAGTAAGAAAGAAGTAAGAAAGAAGAAAGAAAGAAGTAAGAAAGAAGTAAGAAAGAAGTAAGAAAGAAGAAAGAAAGAAGTAAGAAAGAAGTAAGAAAGAAAGAAGAAAGAAGAAAGAAAGAAGTAAGAAAGACGTAAGAAAGAAGTAAGAAAGAAGTAAGAATGAAGTAAGAAAGAAGTAAGAAAGAAGTAAAAAGGGATGAAGAAAGAAGTAAGAAAGAAGTAAGAAAGAAGTAAGAAAGAAGTAAGAAAGAAGTAAGAAAGAAGTAAGAAAGAAGAAAGAAAGAAGTAAGAAAGAAGTAAGAAAGAAGTAAGAAAGAAGTAAGAAAGAAAGAAGAAAGAAAGAAGTAAGAAAGAAGTAAGAAAGAAGTAAGAAAGAAGAAAAAAGAAGTTAGAAAGAAGTAAGAAAGAAGTAAGAAAGAAGTAAGAAAGAAGTAAGAAGGAATGAAGAAAGAAGTAAGAAAGAAAGAAGAAAGAAGTAAGAAAGAAGTAAGAAAGAAGTAAGAAAGAAGTAAGAAAGAAGTAAGAGGGAATGAAGAAAGAAGTAAGGAAGAAGGAAGAAAGAAGAGAGAAAGAAGTAAGAAAGAAGAAAGAAAGAAGTAAGAAAGAAGTAAGAAAGAAGTAAGAAAGAAGTAAGAAAGATGAAGGAAGAAGTAAGAAAGAAGTAAGAAAGAAGAAAGAAAGAATTAAGAAAGAAGTAAGAAGGAATGAAGAAAGAAGTAAGAAAGAAGAAAGAAATAAGTATGAAAGAAGTAAGAAAGAAGTAAAAAAGAAGTAAGAAAGAAAGAAGAAAGAAGAAAGAAAGAAGTAAGAAAGAAGGAAGAAAGAAGAAAGAAAGAAGTAAGAAAGAAGAAAGAAACAAGTAAGAAAGAAGTAAGAAAGAAGTAAGAAAGAAGTAAGAAAGAAGTAAGAAAGAAAGAAGAAAGAAGTAAGAAAGAAGTAAGAAAGAAGTAAGAAAGAAGTAAGAAAGAAGAAAGAAAGAAGTAAGAAAGAAGTATGAAAGAAGTAAGAAAGAAGAAAGAAAGAAGTACGAAAGAAGTAAGAAAGAAGTAAGAAAGACGTAAGAAAGAAGTAAGAAAGAAAGAAGAAAGAAGTAAGAAAGAAGTAAGAAAGAAGTAAGAAAGAAGTAGGAAAGAAGTAAAAAGGAATAAAGAAAGAAGTAAGAAAGCAGTAAGAAAGAAGTAAGAAAGAAGTAAGAAAGAAAGAAGAAAGAAGTAAGGAAGAAGAAAGAAAGAAGTATGAAAGAAGTAAGAAAGAAGTAAGAAAGAAAGAAGTAAGAAAGAAGTCAGAAAGAAGTTAGAAAGAAGTAAGAAATAAGTAAGAAAGAAAGAAGAAAGAAGTAAGAAAGAAGTAAGAAAGAAGAAAGAAAGAAGTAAGAAGGAATGAAGAAAGAAGTTAGAAAGAAGTAAGAAATAAGTAAGAAAGAAGTAAGAAAGAAGTAAGAAAGAAGTAAGAAGGAATGAAGAAAGAAGTAAGAAAGAAGAAAGAAAGAAGTATGAAAGAAGTAAGAAAGAAGTAAGAAAGAAAGAAGTTAGAAAGAAGTAAGAAATAAGTAAGAAAGAAGTAAGAAAGAAGTAAGAAAGAAAGAAGAAAGAAGTAAGAAAGAAGTAAGAAAGAAGTATGAAAGAAGTAAGAAAGAAGAAAGAAAGAAGTAAGAAAGAAGTAAGAAAGAAGTAAGAAAGAAAGAAGAAAGAATAAAGAAAGAAGTAAGAAAGAAGTAAGAAAGAAGTAAGAAGGAATGAAGAAAGAAGGAATGAAGAAGTAAGAAAGAAGTAAGAATGAAGTAAGAAAGAAGTAAGAAAGAAGTAAGAAAGAAAGAAGAAAGAAGTAAGAAAGAAGTAAGAAAGAAGTATGAAAGAAGTAAGAAAGAAGAAAGAAAGAAGTAAGAAAGAAGTAAGAAAGAAGTAAGAAAGAAAGAAGAAAGAATAAAGAAAGAAGTAAGAAAGAAGTAAGAAACAAGTAAGAAAGAAGTAAGAAGGAATGAAGAAAGAAGTAAGAAAGAAGTAAGAAAGAAGTAAGAATGAAGTAAGAAAGAAGTAAGAAAGAAGAAAGAAGTAAGAAAGAAGTAAGAAAGAAGTAAGAAAGAACAAAGAAAGAAGTTAGAAAGAAGTAAGAAAGAAGTAAGAAAGAACAAAGAAAGAAGTTAGAAAGAAGTAAGAAAGAAGTAAGAAAGAAGTAAGAAAGAAGTAAGAAAGAAAGAAGAAAGAAGAAAGAAAGAAGTAAGAAAGAAGTAAGAAATAAGTAAGAAAGAAGTAAGAAAGAAGTAATAAAGAAGTAAGAAATAAAGAAGAAAGAAGAAAGAAAGAAGTAAGAAAGAAGTAAGAAAGAAGTAAGAAGGAAGTAAGAAAGAAGTAAGAAGGAATGAAGAAAGAAGTAAGAAAGAAGTAAGAAGGAATGAAGAAAGAAGTAAGATAGAAGTAAGAAAGAAGTAAGAAAGAAAGAAGAAAGAAGTAAGAAAGGAGTAAGAAAGAAGTAAGAAAGAAGAAAGAAAGAAGTAAGAAAGAAGAAAGAAAGAAGTAAGAAAGAAGTAACAAAGAAGTAAGAAAGAAGAAAGAAAGAAGTAAGAAAGAAGTAAGAAAGAAAGAAGAAAGAAGAAAGAAAGAAGTAAGAAAGAAGTAAGAAAGAAGTAAGAAAGAAGTAAGAAAGAAGAAAGAAAGAAGTAAGAAAGAAGTAAGAAAGAAGTAAGAAAGAAGTAAGAAAGAAGTAAGAAAGAAGTAAGAAAGAAGTAAGAAAGAAGTAAGAAAGAAGTAAGAAAGAAGTAAGAAAGAAGAAAAAAGAAGTTAGAAAGAAGTAAAGAAAGAAGTAAGAAAGAAGTAAGAAAGAAGTAAGAAGGAATGAAGAAAGAAGTAAGAAAGAAGGAAGAAAGAAGAAAGAAAGAAGTAAGAAAGAAGAAAGAAAGAAGTAAGAAAGAAGTAAGAAGGAATGAAGAAAGAAGTAAGAAAGAAGAAAGAAAGAAGTATGAAAGAAGAAAGAAAGAAGTAAGAAAGAAGTAAGAAAGAAAGAAGAAAGAAGAAAGAAAGAAGTAAGAAAGAAGGATGAAAGAAGAAAGAAAGAAGTAAGAAAGAAGAAAGAAACAAGTAAGAAAGAAGTAAGAAAGAAGTAAGAAAGAAGTAAGAAAGATGAAGGAAGAAGTAAGAAAGAAGTAAGAAAGAAGAAAGAAAGAAGTAAGAAAGAAGTAAGAAGGAATGAAGAAAGAAGTAAGAAAGAAGAAAGAAAGAAGTATGAAAGAAGTAAGAAAGAAGTAAGAAAGAAGTAAGAAAGAAAGAAGAAAGAAGAAAGAAAGAAGTAAGAAAGAAGAAAAAAGAAGTTAGAAAGAAGTAAGAAAGAAGTAAGAAAGAAGTAAGAAAGAAGTAAGAAGGAATGAAGAAAGAAGTAAGAAAGAAAGAAGAAAGAAGTAAGAAAGAATTAAGAAAGAAGTAAGAAAGAAGTAAGAAAGAAGAAAGAAAGAAAGAAGAAAGAATTAAGAAAGAAGTAAGAAAGAAGTAAGAAAGAAGAAAAAAGAAGTTAGAAAGAAGTTAGAAAGAAGTAAGAAAGAAGTAAGAAAGAAGTAAGAAAGAAGTAAGAAGGAATGAAGAAAGAAGTAAGAAAGAAAGAAGAAAGAAGTAAGAAAGAAGTAAGAAAGAAGTAAGAAAGAAGTAAGAGGGAATGAAGAAAGAAGTAAGAAAGAAGGAAGAAAGAAGAAAGAAACAAGTAAGAAAGAAGAAAGAAAGAAGTAAGAAAGAAGTAAGAAAGAAGTAAGAAAGAAGTAAGAAAGATGAAGGAAGAAGTAAGAAAGAAGTAAGAAAGAAGAAAGAAAGAAGTAAGAAAGAAGTAAGAAGGAATGAAGAAAGAAGTAAGAAAGAAGAAAGAAAGAAGTATGAAAGAAGTAAGAAAGAAGTAAGAAAGAAGTAAGAAAGAAAGAAGAAAGAAGAAAGAAAGAAGAAAGAAAGAAGTAAGAAAGAAGTAAGAAAGAAGTAAGAAAGAAGTAAGAAGGAATCAAGAAAGAAGTAAGAAAGAAGTAAGAAAGAAGCAAGAAAGAAGTAAGAAAGAAGTAAGAAAGAAGTAAGAAAGAAGTAAGAAAGAAGTAAGAAAGAAGTATGAAAGAAGTAAGAAAGAAGAAAGAAAGAAGTAAGAAAGAAGTAAGAAAGAAGTAAGAAAGAAGTAAGAAAGAACGAAGAAAGAAGAAAGAAAGAAGTAAGAAAGAAGTAAGAAAGAAGTAAGAAAGAAGTAAGAAAGAAGTAAGAAGGAATGAAGAAAGAAGTAAGAAAGAAGGAAGAAAGAAGTAAGAAAGAAGTAAGAAAGAAGTAAGAAAGAAGTAAGAAATAAAGAAGAAAGAAGTAAGAAAGAAGTAAGAAAGAAGTAAGAAAGAAGTAAGAAAGAAGAAAGAAAGAAGAAAGAAAGAAGAAAGAAAGAAGTAAGAAAGAAGAAAGAAAGAAGTAAGAAAGAAGTAAGAAAGAAGTAAGAAAGAAGTAAGAAAGAAGTAAGAAAGAATTAAGAAAGAAGTAAGAAAGAAGTAAGAAAGAAGTAAGAAAGAAAGAAGAAATAAGTAAGAAAGAAGTAAGAAAGAAGTAAGAAAGAAGTAAGAAAGAAGTAAGAAAGAAGTAAGAAAGAAGAAAGAAAGAAGTAAGAAAGAAGTAAGAAAGAAGTAAGAAAGAAGTAAGAAAGAAAGAAGAAAGAAGAAAGAAAGAAGTAAGAAAGAAGTAAGAAAGAAGTAAGAAAGAAGAAAGAAAGAAGTAAGAAAGAAGTAAGAAAGAAGTAAGAAAGAAGTAAGAAAGAATTAAGAAAGAAGTAAGAAAGAAGTAAGAAAGAAGTAAGAAAGAAAGAAGAAATAAGTAAGAAAGAAGTAAGAAAGAAGTAAGAAAGAAGTAAGAAAGAAGTAAGAAAGAAGTAAGAAAGAAGAAAGAAAGAAGTAAGAAAGAAGTAAGAAAGAAGTAAGAAAGAAGTAAGAAAGAAAGAAGAAAGAAGAAAGAAAGAAGTAAGAAAGAAGTAAGAAAGAAGTAAGAAAGAAGAAAGAAAGAAGTAAGAAAGAAGTAAGAAAGAAGTAAGAAAGAAGTAAGAAAGAAGTAAGAATGAGGAAAGAAGTAAGAAAGAAGTAAGAAGGAATGAAGAAAGAAGTAAGAAAGAAGTAAGAAAGAAGTAAGAAAGAAAGAAGAAAGAAGTAAGAAAGAAGTAAGAAAGAAGTAAGAAAGAAGAAAGAAAGAAGTAAGAAAGAAGTATGAAAGAAGTAAGAAAGAAGAAAGAAAGAAGTAAGAATGAAGAGAGAAAGAAGTAAGAAAGAAGTAAGAAAGAAAGAAGAAAGAAGAAAGAAAGAAGTAAGAAAGAAGTAAGAAAGAAGTAAGAAAGAAGAAAGAAAGAAGTAAGAAAGAAGTAAGAAAGAAGTAAGAAAGAAGTAAGAAAGAAGAAAGAAAGAAGTAAGAAAGAAGTAAGAAAGATGTAAGAAAGAAGTAACAAAGAAGTAAGAAGGAATGAAGAAAGAAGTAAGAAAGAAGGAAGAAAGAAGAAAGAAAGAAGTAAGAAAGAAGAAAGAAAGAAGTAAGAAAGAAGTAAGAAAGAAGTAGAAAGAAGTAAGAAAGAAAGAAGAAAGAAGTAAGAAAGAAGTAAGAAAGAAGTAAGAAAGAAGTAAGAAAGCAAGAAGAAAGAATAAAGAAAGAAGTAAGAAAGAAGTAAGAAAGAAGTAAGAAGGAATGAAGAAAGAAGTAAGAAAGAAGTAAGAAAGAAGTAAGAATGAAGTAAGAAAGAAGTAAGAAAGAAGTAAGAAAGAAAGAAGAAAGAAGTAAGAAAGAAGTAAGAAAGAAGTATGAAAGAAGTAAGAAAGAAGAAAGAAAGAAGTAAGAAAGAAGTAAGAAAGAAGTAAGAAAGAAAGAAGAAAGAATAAAGAAAGAAGTAAGAAAGAAGTAAGAAACAAGTAAGAAAGAAGTAAGAAGGAATGAAGAAAGAAGTAAGAAAGAAGTAAGAAAGAAGTAAGAAAGAAGTAAGAAAGAAGTAAGAAAGAAGAAAGAAGTAAGAAAGAAGTAAGAAAGAAGTAAGAAAGAACAAAGAAAGAAGTTAGAAAGAAGTAAGAAAGAAGTAAGAAAGAAGTAAGAAAGAAGTAAGAAAGAAAGAAGAAAGTAGAAAGAAAGAAGTAAGAAAGAAGTAAGAAATAAGTAAGAAAGAAGTAAGAAAGAAGTAATAAAGAATTAAGAAATAAAGAAGAAAGAAGAAAGAAAGAAGTAAGAAAGAAGTAAGAAAGAAGTAAGAAGGAAGTAAGAAAGAAGTAAGAAGGAATGAAGAAAGAAGTAAGAAAGAAGTAAGAAGGAATGAAGAAAGAAGTAAGATAGAAGTAAGAAAGAAGTAAGAAAGAAAGAAGAAAGAAGTAAGAAAGAAGTAAGAAAGAAGTAAGAAAGAAGTAAGAAAGAAGAAAGAAAGAAGTAAGAAAGAAGAAAGAAAGAAGTAAGAAAGAAGTAACAAAGAAGTAAGAAAGAAGAAAGAAAGAAGTAAGAAAGAAGTAAGAAAGAAAGAAGAAAGAAGAAAGAAAGAAGTAAGAAAGAAGTAAGAAAGAAGTAAGAAAGAAGTAAGAAAGAAGTAAGAAAGAAGTAAGAAAGAAGTAAAAAGGAATGAAGAAAGAAGTAAGAAAGAAGTAAGAAAGAAGTAAGAAAGAAGTAAGAAAGAAGTAAGAAAGAAGTAAGAAAGAAGTAAGGAAGAAGAAAAAAGAAGTTAGAAAGAAGTAAGAAAGAAGTAAGAAAGAAGTAAGAAAGAAGTAAGAAGGAATGAAGAAAGAAGTAAGAAAGAAAGAAGAAAGAAGTAAGAAAGAAGTAAGAGGGAATGAAGAAAGAAGTAAGAAAGAAGGAAGAAAGAAGAAAGAAAGAAGTAAGAAAGAAGAAAGAAAGAAGTAAGAAAGAAGTAAGAAGGAATGAAGAAAGAAGTAAGAAAGAAGAAAGAAAGAAGTATGAAAGAAGAAAGAAAGAAGTAAGAAAGAAGTAAGAAAGAAAGAAGAAAGAAGAAAGAAAGAAGTAAGAAAGAAGTAAGAAAGAACGAAGAAAGAAGTAAGAAAGAAGAAAGAAACAAGTAAGAAAGAAGTAAGAAAGAAGTAAGAAAGAAGTAAGAAAGATGAAGGAAGAGATAAGAAAGAAGTAAGAAAGAAGAAAGAAAGAAGTAAGAAAGAAGTAAGAAGGAATGAAGAAAGAAGTAAGAAAGAAGAAAGAAAGAAGTATGAAAGAAGTAAGAAAGAAGTAAGAAAGAAGTAAGAAAGAAAGAAGAAAGAAGAAAGAAAGAAGTAAGAAAGAAGTAAGAAAGAAGTAAGAAAGAAGTAAGAAGGAATGAAGAAAGAAGTAAGAAAGAAGTAAGAAAGAAGAAAAAAGAATTTAGAAAGAAGTAAGAAAGAAGTAAGAAAGAAGTAAGAAAGAAGTAAGAAGGAATGAAGAAAGAAGTAAGAAAGAAAGAAGAAAGAAGTAAGAAAGAATTAAGAAAGAAGTAAGAAAGAAGTAAGAAAGAAGAAAGAAAGAAGTAAGAAAGAAGTAAGAAAGAAGTAAGAAAGAAGTAAGAAAGAAAGAAGAAAGAATTAAGAAAGAAGTAAGAAAGAAGTAAGAAAGAAGAAAAAAGAAGTTAGAAAGAAGTTAGAAAGAAGTAAGAAAGAAGTAAGAAAGAAATAAGAAAGAAGTAAGAAGGAATGAAGAAAGAAGTAAGAAAGAAAGAAGAAAGAAGTAAGAAAGAAGTAAGAAAGAAGTAAGAGGGAATGAAGAAAGAAGTAAGAAAGAAGGAAGAAAGAAGAAAGAAACAAGTAAGAAAGAAGAAAGAAAGAAGTAAGAAAGAAGTAAGAAAGAAGTAAGAAAGAAGTAAGAAAGATGAAGGAAGAAGTAAGAAAGAAGTAAGAAAGGAGAAAGAAAGAAGTAAGAAAGAAGTAAGAAGGAATGAAGAAAGAAGTAAGAAAGAAGAAAGAAAGAAGTATGAAAGAAGTAAGAAAGAAGTAAGAAAGAAGTAAGAAAGAAAGAAGAAAGAAGAAAGAAAGAAGAAAGAAAGAAGTAAGAAAGAAGTAAGAAAGAAGTAAGAAAGAAGTAAGAAGGAATCAAGAAAGAAGTAAGAAAGAAGTAAGAAAGAAGCAAGAAAGAAGTAAGAAAGAAGTAAGAAAGAAGTAAGAAAGAAGTAAGAAAGAAGTAAGAAAGAAGTATGAAAGAAGTAAGAAGAAAGAAAGAAGAAAGAAAGAAGTAAGAAAGAAGTAAGAAAGAAGTAAGAAAAAAGAAGAAAGAAGAAAGAAAGAAGTAAGAAAGAAGTAAGAAAGAAGTAAGAAAGAAGTAAGAAAGAAGTAAGAAGGAAAGAAGAAAGAAGTAAGAAAGAAGTAAGAAAGAAGTAAGAAAGAAGTAAGAAAGAAGTAAGAAAGAAGTAAGAAAGAAAGAAGAAGAGAAGTAAGAAAGAAGTAAGAAAGAAGTAAGAAAGAAGTAAGAAAGAAGAAAGAAAGAAGAAAGAAAGAAGTAAGAAAGAAGAAAGAAAGAAGAAAGAAAGAAGTAAGAAAGAAGTAAGAAAGAAGTAAGAAAGAAGTAAGAAAGAAAGAAGAAAGAAGAAAGAAAGAAGTAAGAAAGAAGTAAGAAAGAAGTAAGAAAGAAGTAAGAAAGAAGTAAGAAAGAAAGAAGAAAGAAGTAAGAAAGAAGTAAGAAAGAAGTAAGAAAGAAGTAAGAAAGAAGTAAGAAAGAAGTAAGAAAGAAGAAAGAAAGAAGAAAGAAGTAAGAAAGAAGTAAGAAAGAAGTAAGAATGAGGAAAGAAGTAAGAAGGAAGTAAGAAGGAATGAAGAAAGAAGTAAGAAGGAAGTAAGAAAGAAGTAAGAAAGAAAGAAGAAAGAAGTAAGAAAGAAGTAAGAAAGAAGTAAGAAAGAAGAAAGAAAGAAGTAAGAAAGAAGTATGAAAGAAGTAAGAAAGAAGAAAGAAAGAAGTAAGAAAGAAGAGAGAAAGAAGTAAGAAAGAAGTAAGAAAGAAAGAAGAAAGAAGAAAGAAAGAAGTAAGAAAGAAGTAAGAAAGAAGTAAGAAAGAAGAAAGAAAGAAGTAAGAAAGAAGTAAGAAAGAAGTAAGAAAGAAGTAAGAAAGAAGTAAGAAAGAAGAAAGAAGTAAGAAAGAAGTAAGAAAGATGTAAGAAAGAAGTAACAAATAAGTAAAAAGGAATGAAGAAAGAAGTAAGAAAGAAGTAAGAAAGAAGTAAGAAAGAAAGAAGAAAGAAGTAAAAAGAAGTAAGAAAGAAGTAAGAAAGAAGAAAGAAAGAAGTAAGAAAGAAGAAAGAAAGAAGAAAGAAGTAAGAAAGAAGTAAGAAAGAAGTAAGAAAGAAATAAGAAAGAAGTAAGAAGGAATGAAGAAAGAAGTAAGAAAGAAAGAAGAAAGAAGTAAGAAAGAAGTAAGAAAGAAGTAAGAGGGAATGAAGAAAGAAGTAAGAAAGAAGGAAGAAAGAAGAAAGAAACAAGTAAGAAAGAAGAAAGAAAGAAGTAAGAAAGAAGTAAGAAAGAAGTAAGAAAGAAGTAAGAAAGATGAAGGAAGAAGTAAGAAAGAAGTAAGAAAGGAGAAAGAAAGAAGTAAGAAAGAAGTAAGAAGGAATGAAGAAAGAAGTAAGAAAGAAGAAAGAAAGAAGTATGAAAGAAGTAAGAAAGAAGTAAGAAAGAAGTAAGAAAGAAAGAAGAAAGAAGAAAGAAAGAAGAAAGAAAGAAGTAAGAAAGAAGTAAGAAAGAAGTAAGAAAGAAGTAAGAAGGAATCAAGAAAGAAGTTAGAAAGAAGTAAGAAAGAAGCAAGAAAGAAGTAAGAAAGAAGTAAGAAAGAAGTAAGAAAGAAGTAAGAAAGAAGTAAGAAAGAAGTATGAAAGAAGTAAGAAGAAAGAAAGAAGTAAGAAAGAAGTAAGAAAGAAGTAAGAAAGAAGTAAGAAAAAAATAGAAAGAAGAAAGAAAGAAGTAAGAAAGAAGTAAGAAAGAAGTAAGAAAGAAGTAAGAAAGAAGTAAGAAGGAAAGAAGAAAGAAGTAAGAAAGAAGTAAGAAAGAAGTAAGAAAGAAGTAAGAAAGAAGTAAGAAAGAAGTAAGAAAGAAAGAAGAAGAGAAGTAAGAAAGAAGTAAGAAAGAAGTAAGAAAGAAGTAAGAAAGAAGAAAGAAAGAAGAAAGAAAGAAGTAAGAAAGAAGTAAGAAAGAAGAAAGAAAGAAGTAAGAAAGAAGTAAGAAAGAAGTAAGAAAGAAGTAAGAAAGAAAGAAGAAAGAAGAAAGAAAGAAGTAAGAAAGAAGTAAGAAAGAAGTAAGAAAGAAGTAAGAAAGAAGTAAGAAAGAAAGAAGAAAGAAGTAAGAAAGAAGTAAGAAAGAAGTAAGAAAGAAGTAAGAAAGAAGTAAGAAAGAAGTAAGAAAGAAGAAAGAAAGAAGAAAGAAGTAAGAAAGAAGTAAGAAAGAAGTAAGAATGAGGAAAGAAGTAAGAAGGAAGTAAGAAGGAATGAAGAAAGAAGTAAGAAGGAAGTAAGAAAGAAGTAAGAAAGAAAGAAGAAAGAAGTAAGAAAGAAGTAAGAAAGAAGTAAGAAAGAAGAAAGAAAGAAGTAAGAAAGAAGTATGAAAGAAGTAAGAAAGAAGAAAGAAAGAAGTAAGAAAGAAGAGAGAAAGAAGTAAGAAAGAAGTAAGAAAGAAAGAAGAAAGAAGAAAGAAAGAAGTAAGAAAGAAGTAAGAAAGAAGTAAGAAAGAAGAAAGAAAGAAGTAAGAAAGAAGTAAGAAAGAAGTAAGAAAGAAGTAAGAAAGAAGTAAGAAAGAAGAAAGAAGTAAGAAAGAAGTAAGAAAGATGTAAGAAAGAAGTAACAAATAAGTAAAAAGGAATGAAGAAAGAAGTAAGAAAGAAGTAAGAAAGAAGTAAGAAAGAAGTAAGAAAGAAAGAAGAAAGAAGTAAAAAGAAGTAAGAAAGAAGTAAGAAAGAAGAAAGAAAGAAGTAAGAAAGAAGAAAGAAAGAAGAAAGAAGTAAGAAAGAAGTAAGAAAGAAGTAAGAAAGAAATAAGAAAGAAGTAAGAAGGAATGAAGAAAGAAGTAAGAAAGAAAGAAGAAAGAAGTAAGAAAGAAGTAAGAAAGAAGTAAGAGGGAATGAAGAAAGAAGTAAGAAAGAAGGAAGAAAGAAGAAAGAAACAAGTAAGAAAGAAGAAAGAAAGAAGTAAGAAAGAAGTAAGAAAGAAGTAAGAAAGAAGTAAGAAAGATGAAGGAAGAAGTAAGAAAGAAGTAAGAAAGGAGAAAGAAAGAAGTAAGAAAGAAGTAAGAAGGAATGAAGAAAGAAGTAAGAAAGAAGAAAGAAAGAAGTATGAAAGAAGTAAGAAAGAAGTAAGAAAGAAGTAAGAAAGAAAGAAGAAAGAAGAAAGAAAGAAGAAAGAAAGAAGTAAGAAAGAAGTAAGAAAGAAGTAAGAAAGAAGTAAGAAGGAATCAAGAAAGAAGTTAGAAAGAAGTAAGAAAGAAGCAAGAAAGAAGTAAGAAAGAAGTAAGAAAGAAGTAAGAAAGAAGTAAGAAAGAAGTAAGAAAGAAGTATGAAAGAAGTAAGAAGAAAGAAAGAAGTAAGAAAGAAGTAAGAAAGAAGTAAGAAAGAAGTAAGAAAAAAAATAGAAAGAAGAAAGAAAGAAGTAAGAAAGAAGTAAGAAAGAAGTAAGAAAGAAGTAAGAAAGAAGTAAGAAGGAAAGAAGAAAGAAGTAAGAAAGAAGTAAGAAAGAAGTAAGAAAGAAGTAAGAAAGAAGTAAGAAAGAAGTAAGAAAGAAAGAAGAAGAGAAGTAAGAAAGAAGTAAGAAAGAAGTAAGAAAGAAGTAAGAAAGAAGAAAGAAAGAAGAAAGAAAGAAGTAAGAAAGAAGTAAGAAAGAAGAAAGAAAGAAGTAAGAAAGAAGTAAGAAAGAAGTAAGAAAGAAGTAAGAAAGAAAGAAGAAAGAAGAAAGAAAGAAGTAAGAAAGAAGTAAGAAAGAAGTAAGAAAGAAGTAAGAAAGAAGTAAGAAAGAAAGAAGAAAGAAGTAAGAAAGAAGTAAGAAAGAAGTAAGAAAGAAGTAAGAAAGAAGTAAGAAAGAAGTAAGAAAGAAGAAAGAAAGAAGAAAGAAGTAAGAAAGAAGTAAGAAAGAAGTAAGAATGAGGAAAGAAGTAAGAAAGAAGTAAGAAGGAATGAAGAAAGAAGTAAGAAAGAAGTAAGAAAGAAGTAAGAAAGAAAGAAGAAAGAAGTAAGAAAGAAGTAAGAAAGAAGTAAGAAAGAAGAAAGAAAGAAGTAAGAAAGAAGTATGAAAGAAGTAAGAAAGAAGAAAGAAAGAAGTAAGAAAGAAGAGAGAAAGAAGTAAGAAAGAAGTAAGAAAGAAAGAAGAAAGAAGAAAGAAAGAAGTAAGAAAGAAGTAAGAAAGAAGTAAGAAAGAAGAAAGAAAGAAGTAAGAAAGAAGTAAGAAAGAAGTAAGAAAGAAGTAAGAAAGAAGTAAGAAAGAAGAAAGAAGTAAGAAAGAAGTAAGAAAGATGTAAGAAAGAAGTAACAAATAAGTAAAAAGGAATGAAGAAAGAAGTAAGAAAGAAGTAAGAAAGAAGTAAGAAAGAAGTAAGAAAGAAAGAAGAAAGAAGTAAAAAGAAGTAAGAAAGAAGTAAGAAAGAAGTAAGAAAGAAGTAAGAAAGAAGAAAGAAAGAAGAAAGAAGTAAGAAAGAAGTAAGAAAGAAGTATGAAAGAAGTAAGAAAGAAGAAAGAAAGAAGTAAGAAAGAAGTAAGAAGGAATGAAGAAAGAAGTAAGAAAGAAGTAAGAAAGAAGAAAGAAAGAAGTAAGAAAGAAGAAAGAAAGAAGTAAGAAAGAAGTAAGAAAGAAGTAAGAAAGAAGTAAGAAAGAAAGAAGAAAGAAGTAAGAAAGAAGTAAGAAAGAAGAAAGAAAGAAGTAAGAGGGAATGAAGAAAGAAGTTAGAAAAAAGTAAGAAATAAGTAAGAACGAAGTAAGTAAGAAGTAAGAAAGAAGTAAGAAAGAAAGAAGAAAGAAGAAAGAAAGAAGTAAGAAAGAAGTAAGAAAGAAGTAAGAAAGAAGTAAGAAAGAAGTAAGAAAGAAGTAAGAAGGAATGAGGAAAGAAGTAAGAAAGAAGTAAGAAGGAATGAAGAAAGAAGTAAGAAAGAAGTAAGAAAGAAGTAAGAAAGAAAGAAGAAAGAAGTAAGAAAGAAGTAAGAAAGAAGTAAGAAAGAAGAAAGAATGAAGTAAGAAAGAAGTACGAAAGAAGTAAGAAAGAAGAAAGAAAGAAGTAAGAAAGAAGTAAGAAAGAAGTAAGAAAGAAGTAAGAAAGAAAGAAGAAAGAAGAAAGAAAGAAGTAAGAAAGAAGTAAGAAAGAAGTAAGAAAGAAGTAAAAAGGAATGAAGAAAGAAGTAAGAAAGAAGTAAGAAAGAAGTAAGAAAGAAGTAAGAAAGAAGTAAGAAAGAAGTAAGAAAGAAAGAAGAAAGAAGTAAGAAAGAAGTAAGAAAGAAGTAAGAAAGAAGTAAGAAAGAAGAAAGAAAGAAGTAAGAAAGAAGTAAGAAAGAAGTAAGAAAGAAGAGAGAAAGAAGTAAGAAAGAAGTAAGAAAGAAGTAAGAAAGAAAGAAGAAAGAAGAAAGAAAGAAGTAAGAAAGAAGTAAGAAAGAAGTAAGAAAGAAGTAAGAAAGAAGTAAAAGGAATGAAGAAAGAAGTAAGAAAGAAGTAAGAAAGAAGTAAGAAAGAAGTAAGAAAGAAGTAAGAAAGAAAGAAGAAAGAAGTAAGAAAGAAGTAAGAAAGAAGTAAGAAAGAAGTAAGAAGAAGAAAGAAGTAAGAAAGAAGTAAGAAAGAAGTAAGAAAGAAGTAAGAAAAAAATAGAAAGAAGAAAGAAAGAAGTAAGAAAGAAGTAAGAAAGAAGTAAGAAAGAAGTAAGAAAGAAGTAAGAAGGAAAGAAGAAAGAAGTAAGAAAGAAGTAAGAAAGAAGTAAGAAAGAAGTAAGAAAGAAGTAAGAAAGAAGTAAGAAAGAAAGAAGAAGAGAAGTAAGAAAGAAGTAAGAAAGAAGTAAGAAAGAAGTAAGAAAGAAGAAAGAAAGAAGAAAGAAAGAAGTAAGAAAGAAGTAAGAAAGAAGAAAGAAAGAAGTAAGAAAGAAGTAAGAAAGAAGTAAGAAAGAAGTAAGAAAGAAAGAAGAAAGAAGAAAGAAAGAAGTAAGAAAGAAGTAAGAAAGAAGTAAGAAAGAAGTAAGAAAGAAGTAAGAAAGAAAGAAGAAAGAAGTAAGAAAGAAGTAAGAAAGAAGTAAGAAAGAAGTAAGAAAGAAGTAAGAAAGAAGTAAGAAAGAAGAAAGAAAGAAGAAAGAAGTAAGAAAGAAGTAAGAAAGAAGTAAGAATGAGGAAAGAAGTAAGAAAGAAGTAAGAAGGAATGAAGAAAGAAGTAAGAAAGAAGTAAGAAAGAAGTAAGAAAGAAAGAAGAAAGAAGTAAGAAAGAAGTAAGAAAGAAGTAAGAAAGAAGAAAGAAAGAAGTAAGAAAGAAGTATGAAAGAAGTAAGAAAGAAGAAAGAAAGAAGTAAGAAAGAAGAGAGAAAGAAGTAAGAAAGAAGTAAGAAAGAAAGAAGAAAGAAGAAAGAAAGAAGTAAGAAAGAAGTAAGAAAGAAGTAAGAAAGAAGAAAGAAAGAAGTAAGAAAGAAGTAAGAAAGAAGTAAGAAAGAAGTAAGAAAGAAGTAAGAAAGAAGAAAGAAGTAAGAAAGAAGTAAGAAAGATGTAAGAAAGAAGTAACAAATAAGTAAAAAGGAATGAAGAAAGAAGTAAGAAAGAAGTAAGAAAGAAGTAAGAAAGAAGTAAGAAAGAAAGAAGAAAGAAGTAAAAAGAAGTAAGAAAGAAGTAAGAAAGAAGTAAGAAAGAAGTAAGAAAGAAGAAAGAAAGAAGAAAGAAGTAAGAAAGAAGTAAGAAAGAAGTATGAAAGAAGTAAGAAAGAAGAAAGAAAGAAGTAAGAAAGAAGTAAGAAGGAATGAAGAAAGAAGTAAGAAAGAAGTAAGAAAGAAGAAAGAAAGAAGTAAGAAAGAAGAAAGAAAGAAGTAAGAAAGAAGTAAGAAAGAAGTAAGAAAGAAGTAAGAAAGAAAGAAGAAAGAAGTAAGAAAGAAGTAAGAAAGAAGAAAGAAAGAAGTAAGAGGGAATGAAGAAAGAAGTTAGAAAAAAGTAAGAAATAAGTAAGAACGAAGTAAGTAAGAAGTAAGAAAGAAGTAAGAAAGAAAGAAGAAAGAAGAAAGAAAGAAGTAAGAAAGAAGTAAGAAAGAAGTAAGAAAGAAGTAAGAAAGAAGTAAGAAAGAAGTAAGAAGGAATGAGGAAAGAAGTAAGAAAGAAGTAAGAAGGAATGAAGAAAGAAGTAAGAAAGAAGTAAGAAAGAAGTAAGAAAGAAAGAAGAAAGAAGTAAGAAAGAAGTAAGAAAGAAGTAAGAAAGAAGAAAGAATGAAGTAAGAAAGAAGTATGAAAGAAGTAAGAAAGAAGAAAGAAAGAAGTAAGAAAGAAGTAAGAAAGAAGTAAGAAAGAAGTAAGAAAGAAAGAAGAAAGAAGAAAGAAAGAAGTAAGAAAGAAGTAAGAAAGAAGTAAGAAAGAAGTAAAAAGGAATGAAGAAAGAAGTAAGAAAGAAGTAAGAAAGAAGTAAGAAAGAAGTAAGAAAGAAGTAAGAAAGAAGTAAGAAAGAAAGAAGAAAGAAGTAAGAAAGAAGTAAGAAAGAAGTAAGAAAGAAGTAAGAAAGAAGAAAGAAAGAAGTAAGAAAGAAGTAAGAAAGAAGTAAGAAAGAAGAGAGAAAGAAGTAAGAAAGAAGTAAGAAAGAAGTAAGAAAGAAAGAAGAAAGAAGAAAGAAAGAAGTAAGAAAGAAGTAAGAAAGAAGTAAGAAAGAAGTAAGAAAGAAGTAAAAAGGAATGAAGAAAGAAGTAAGAAAGAAGTAAGAAAGAAGTAAGAAAGAAGTAAGAAAGTAGTAAGAAAGAAAGAAGAAAGAAGTAAGAAAGAAGTAAGAAAGAAGTAAGAAAGAAGTAAGAAAGAAGTAAGAAAGAAGAAAGAAAGAAGAAAGAAAGAAGTAGGAAGGAATGAAGAAAGAAGTAAGAAAGAAGTAAGAAAGAAGAAAGAAAGAAGTAAGAAAGAAGAAAGAAAGAAGTAAGAAAGAAGTAAGAAAGAAATAAGAAAGAAGTAAGAAAGAAAGAAGAAAGAAGTAAGAAAGAAGTAAGAAAGAAGAAAGAAAGAAGTAAGAGGGAATGAAGAAAGAAGTTAGAAAAAAGTAAGAAATAAGTAAGAACGAAGTAAGAAAGAAGTAAGAAAGAAGTAAGAAAGAAAGAAGAAAGAAGAAAGAAAGAAGTAAGAAAGAAGTAAGAAAGAAGTAAGAAAGAAGTAAGAAAGAAGTAAGAAAGAAGTAAGAAGGAATGAGGAAAGAAGTAAGAAAGAAGTAAGAAGGAATGAAGAAAGAAGTAAGAAAGAAGTAAGAAAGAAGTAAGAAAGAAAGAAGAAAGAAGTAAGAAAGAAGTAAGAAAGAAGTAAGAAAGAAGAAAGAAAGAAGTAAGAAAGAAGTATGAAAGAAGTAAGAAAGAAGAAAGAAAGAAGTAAGAAAGAAGTAAGAAAGAAGTAAGAAAGAAGTAAGAAAGAAAGAAGAAAGAAGAAAGAAAGAAGTAAGAAAGAAGTAAGAAAGAAGTAAGAAAGAAGTAAGAAAGAAGTAAAAAGGAATGAAGAAAGAAGTAAGAAAGAAGTAAGAAAGAAGTAAGAAAGAAGTAAGAAAGAAAGAAGAAAGAAGTTAGAAAAAAGTAAGAAATAAGTAAGAAAGAAGTAAGAAAGAAGTAAGAAAGAAGTAAGAAAGAAGTAAGAAAGAAGTAAGAAAGAAGAGAGAAAGAAGTAAGAAAGTAGTAAGAAAGAAGTAAGAAAGAAAGAAGAAAGAAGAAAGAAAGAAGTAAGAAAGAAGTAAGAAAGAAGTAAGAAAGAAGTAAGAAAGAAGTAAAAAGGAATGAAGAAAGAAGTAAGAAAGAAGTAAGAAAGAAGTAAGAAAGAAGTAAGAAAGAAGTAAGAAAGAAGTAAGAAAGAAGAAAGAAAGAAGAAAGAAGAAAGAAGTAAGAAAGAACTATGAAAGAAGTAAGAAAGAAGAAAGAAAGATGTAAGAAAGAAGTAAGAAGGAATGAAGAAAGAAGTAAGAAAGAAGTAAGAAAGAAGAAAGAAAGAAAGAAGAAAGAAGAAAGAAAGAAGTAAGAAAGAAGTAAGAAAGAAGTAAGAAAGAAGTAAGAAAGAAGTAAGAAAGAAGTAAGAAAGAAAGAAGAAAGAAGTAAGAAAGAAGTAAGAAAGAAGTATGAAAGAAGTAAGAAAGAAGAAAGAAAGAAGTAAGAAAGAAGTAAGAAAGAAGTAAGAAAGAAGTAAGAAAGAAAGAAGAAACAAGAAAGAAGAAAGAAAGAAGTAAGAAAGAAGTAAGAAAGAAGTAAGAAAGAAGTAAGAAAGAAGTAAGAAAGAAGTAAGAAAGAAAGAAGAAAGAAGAAAGAAGAAAGAAAGAAGTAAGAAAGAAGTAAGAAAGAAGTAAGAAAGAAGTAAGAAGGAATGAAGAAAGAAGTAAGAAAGAAGTAAGAAAGAAGTAAGAAAGAAGTAAGAAAGAAAGAAGAAAGAAGTAAGGAAGAAGAAAGAAAGAAGTATGAAAGAAGTAAGAAAGAAGTAAGAAAGAAAGAAGTAAGAAAGAAGTCAGAAAGAAGTTAGAAAGAAGTAAGAAATAAGTAAGAAAGAAAGAAGAAAGTAGTAAGAAAGAAGTAAGAAAGAAGAAAGAAAGAAGTAAGAAGGAATGAAGAAAGAAGTTAGAAAGAAGTAAGAAATAAGTAAGAAAGAAGTAAGAAAGAAGTAAGAAAGATGAAGGAAGAAGTAAGAAAGAAGTAAGAAAGGAGAAAGAAAGAAGTAAGAAAGAAGTAAGAAGGAATGAAGAAAGAAGTAAGAAAGAAGAAAGAAAGAAGTATGAAAGAAGTAAGAAAGAAGTAAGAAAGAAGTAAGAAAGAAAGAAGAAAGAAGAAAGAAAGAAGAAAGAAAGAAGTAAGAAAGAAGTAAGAAAGAAGTAAGAAAGAAGTAAGAAGGAATCAAGAAAGAAGTAAGAAAGAAGTAAGAAAGAAGCAAGAAAGAAGTAAGAAAGAAGTAAGAAAGAAGTAAGAAAGAAGTAAGAAAGAAGTAAGAAAGAAGTATGAAAGAAGTAAGAAGAAAGAAAGAAGTAAGAAAGAAGTAAGAAAGAAGTAAGAAAGAAGTAAGAAAAAAAGAAGAAAGAAGAAAGAAAGAAGTAAGAAAGAAGTAAGAAAGAAGTAAGAAAGAAGTAAGAAAGAAGTAAGAAGGAAAGAAGAAAGAAGTAAGAAAGAAGTAAGAAAGAAGTAAGAAAGAAGTAAGAAAGAAGTAAGAAAGAAGTAAGAAAGAAAGAAGAAGAGAAGTAAGAAAGAAGTAAGAAAGAAGTAAGAAAGAAGTAAGAAAGAAGAAAGAAAGAAGAAAGAAAGAAGTAAGAAAGAAGAAAGAAAGAAGAAAGAAAGAAGTAAGAAAGAAGTAAGAAAGAAGTAAGAAAGAAGTAAGAAAGAAAGAAGAAAGAAGAAAGAAAGAAGTAAGAAAGAAGTAAGAAAGAAGTAAGAAAGAAGTAAGAAAGAAGTAAGAAAGAAAGAAGAAAGAAGTAAGAAAGAAGTAAGAAAGAAGTAAGAAAGAAGTAAGAAAGAAGTAAGAAAGAAGTAAGAAAGAAGAAAGAAAGAAGAAAGAAGTAAGAAAGAAGTAAGAAAGAAGTAAGAATGAGGAAAGAAGTAAGAAGGAAGTAAGAAGGAATGAAGAAAGAAGTAAGAAGGAAGTAAGAAAGAAGTAAGAAAGAAAGAAGAAAGAAGTAAGAAAGAAGTAAGAAAGAAGTAAGAAAGAAGAAAGAAAGAAGTAAGAAAGAAGTATGAAAGAAGTAAGAAAGAAGAAAGAAAGAAGTAAGAAAGAAGAGAGAAAGAAGTAAGAAAGAAGTAAGAAAGAAAGAAGAAAGAAGAAAGAAAGAAGTAAGAAAGAAGTAAGAAAGAAGTAAGAAAGAAGAAAGAAAGAAGTAAGAAAGAAGTAAGAAAGAAGTAAGAAAGAAGTAAGAAAGAAGTAAGAAAGAAGAAAGAAGTAAGAAAGAAGTAAGAAAGATGTAAGAAAGAAGTAACAAATAAGTAAAAAGGAATGAAGAAAGAAGTAAGAAAGAAGTAAGAAAGAAGTAAGAAAGAAGTAAGAAAGAAAGAAGAAAGAAGTAAAAAGAAGTAAGAAAGAAGTAAGAAAGAAGTAAGAAAGAAGTAAGAAAGAAGAAAGAAAGAAGAAAGAAGTAAGAAAGAAGTAAGAAAGAAGTAAGAAAGAAATAAGAAAGAAGTAAGAAGGAATGAAGAAAGAAGTAAGAAAGAAAGAAGAAAGAAGTAAGAAAGAAGTAAGAAAGAAGTAAGAGGGAATGAAGAAAGAAGTAAGAAAGAAGGAAGAAAGAAGAAAGAAACAAGTAAGAAAGAAGAAAGAAAGAAGTAAGAAAGAAGTAAGAAAGAAGTAAGAAAGAAGTAAGAAAGATGAAGGAAGAAGTAAGAAAGAAGTAAGAAAGGAGAAAGAAAGAAGTAAGAAAGAAGTAAGAAGGAATGAAGAAAGAAGTAAGAAAGAAGAAAGAAAGAAGTATGAAAGAAGTAAGAAAGAAGTAAGAAAGAAGTAAGAAAGAAAGAAGAAAGAAGAAAGAAAGAAGAAAGAAAGAAGTAAGAAAGAAGTAAGAAAGAAGTAAGAAAGAAGTAAGAAGGAATCAAGAAAGAAGTTAGAAAGAAGTAAGAAAGAAGCAAGAAAGAAGTAAGAAAGAAGTAAGAAAGAAGTAAGAAAGAAGTAAGAAAGAAGTAAGAAAGAAGTATGAAAGAAGTAAGAAGAAAGAAAGAAGTAAGAAAGAAGTAAGAAAGAAGTAAGAAAGAAGTAAGAAAAAAAATAGAAAGAAGAAAGAAAGAAGTAAGAAAGAAGTAAGAAAGAAGTAAGAAAGAAGTAAGAAAGAAGTAAGAAGGAAAGAAGAAAGAAGTAAGAAAGAAGTAAGAAAGAAGTAAGAAAGAAGTAAGAAAGAAGTAAGAAAGAAGTAAGAAAGAAAGAAGAAGAGAAGTAAGAAAGAAGTAAGAAAGAAGTAAGAAAGAAGTAAGAAAGAAGAAAGAAAGAAGAAAGAAAGAAGTAAGAAAGAAGTAAGAAAGAAGAAAGAAAGAAGTAAGAAAGAAGTAAGAAAGAAGTAAGAAAGAAGTAAGAAAGAAAGAAGAAAGAAGAAAGAAAGAAGTAAGAAAGAAGTAAGAAAGAAGTAAGAAAGAAGTAAGAAAGAAGTAAGAAAGAAAGAAGAAAGAAGTAAGAAAGAAGTAAGAAAGAAGTAAGAAAGAAGTAAGAAAGAAGTAAGAAAGAAGTAAGAAAGAAGAAAGAAAGAAGAAAGAAGTAAGAAAGAAGTAAGAAAGAAGTAAGAATGAGGAAAGAAGTAAGAAAGAAGTAAGAAGGAATGAAGAAAGAAGTAAGAAAGAAGTAAGAAAGAAGTAAGAAAGAAAGAAGAAAGAAGTAAGAAAGAAGTAAGAAAGAAGTAAGAAAGAAGAAAGAAAGAAGTAAGAAAGAAGTATGAAAGAAGTAAGAAAGAAGAAAGAAAGAAGTAAGAAAGAAGAGAGAAAGAAGTAAGAAAGAAGTAAGGAAGAAAGAAGAAAGAAGAAAGAAAGAAGTAAGAAAGAAGTAAGAAAGAAGTAAGAAAGAAGAAAGAAAGAAGTAAGAAAGAAGTAAGAAAGAAGTAAGAAAGAAGTAAGAAAGAAGTAAGAAAGAAGAAAGAAGTAAGAAAGAAGTAAGAAAGATGTAAGAAAGAAGTAACAAATAAGTAAAAAGGAATGAAGAAAGAAGTAAGAAAGAAGTAAGAAAGAAGTAAGAAAGAAGTAAGAAAGAAAGAAGAAAGAAGTAAAAAGAAGTAAGAAAGAAGTAAGAAAGAAGTAAGAAAGAAGTAAGAAAGAAGAAAGAAAGAAGAAAGAAGTAAGAAAGAAGTAAGAAAGAAGTATGAAAGAAGTAAGAAAGGAGAAAGAAAGAAGTAAGAAAGAAGTAAGAAGGAATGAAGAAAGAAGTAAGAAAGAAGTAAGAAAGAAGAAAGAAAGAAGTAAGAAAGAAGAAAGAAAGAAGTAAGAAAGAAGTAAGAAAGAAGTAAGAAAGAAGTAAGAAAGAAAGAAGAAAGAAGTAAGAAAGAAGTAAGAAAGAAGAAAGAAAGAAGTAAGAGGGAATGAAGAAAGAAGTTAGAAAAAAGTAAGAAATAAGTAAGAACGAAGTAAGTAAGAAGTAAGAAAGAAGTAAGAAAGAAAGAAGAAAGAAGAAAGAAAGAAGTAAGAAAGAAGTAAGAAAGAAGTAAGAAAGAAGTAAGAAAGAAGTAAGAAAGAAGTAAGAAGGAATGAGGAAAGAAGTAAGAAAGAAGTAAGAAGGAATGAAGAAAGAAGTAAGAAAGAAGTAAGAAAGAAGTAAGAAAGAAAGAAGAAAGAAGTAAGAAAGAAGTAAGAAAGAAGTAAGAAAGAAGAAAGAATGAAGTAAGAAAGAAGTATGAAAGAAGTAAGAAAGAAGAAAGAAAGAAGTAAGAAAGAAGTAAGAAAGAAGTAAGAAAGAAGTAAGAAAGAAAGAAGAAAGAAGAAAGAAAGAAGTAAGAAAGAAGTAAGAAAGAAGTAAGAAAGAAGTAAAAAGGAATGAAGAAAGAAGTAAGAAAGAAGTAAGAAAGAAGTAAGAAAGAAGTAAGAAAGAAGTAAGAAAGAAAGAAGAAAGAAGTAAGAAAGAAGTAAGAAAGAAGTAAGAAAGAAGTAAGAAAGAAGAAAGAAAGAAGTAAGAAAGAAGTAAGAAAGAAGTAAGAAAGAAGAGAGAAAGAAGTAAGAAAGAAGTAAGAAAGAAGTAAGAAAGAAAGAAGAAAGAAGAAAGAAAGAAGTAAGAAAGAAGTAAGAAAGAAGTAAGAAAGAAGTAAGAAAGAAGTAAAAAGGAATGAAGAAAGAAGTAAGAAAGAAGTAAGAAAGAAGTAAGAAAGAAGTAAGAAAGAAGTAAGAAAGAAAGAAGAAAGAAGTAAGAAAGAAGTAAGAAAGAAGTAAGAAAGAAGTAAGAAAGAAGTAAGAAAGAAGAAAGAAAGAAGAAAGAAAGAAGTAGGAAGGAATGAAGAAAGAAGTAAGAAAGAAGTAAGAAAGAAGAAAGAAAGAAGTAAGAAAGAAGAAAGAAAGAAGTAAGAAAGAAGTAAGAAAGAAATAAGAAAGAAGTAAGAAAGAAAGAAGAAAGAAGTAAGAAAGAAGTAAGAAAGAAGAAAGAAAGAAGTAAAAGGGAATGAAGAAAGAAGTTAGAAAAAAGTAAGAAATAAGTAAGAACGAAGTAAGAAAGAAGTAAGAAAGAAGTAAGAAAGAAAGAAGAAAGAAGAAAGAAAGAAGTAAGAAAGAAGTAAGAAAGAAGTAAGAAAGAAGTAAGAAAGAAGTAAGAAGGAATGAGGAAAGAAGTAAGAAAGAAGTAAGAAGGAATGAAGAAAGAAGTAAGAAAGAAGTAAGAAAGAAGTAAGAAAGAAAGAAGAAAGAAGTAAGAAAGAAGTAAGAAAGAAGTAAGAAAGAAGAAAGAAAGAAGTAAGAAAGAAGTATGAAAGAAGTAAGAAAGAAGAAAGAAAGAAGTAAGAAAGAAGTAAGAAAGAAGTAAGAAAGAAGTAAGAAAGAAAGAAGAAAGAAGAAAGAAAGAAGTAAGAAAGAAGTAAGAAAGAAGTAAGAAAGAAGTAAGAAAGAAGTAAAAAGGAATGAAGAAAGAAGTAAGAAAGAAGTAAGAAAGAAGTAAGAAAGAAGTAAGAAAGAAAGAAGAAAGAAGTTAGAAAAAGTAAGAAATAAGTAAGAAAGAAGTAAGAAAGAAGTAAGAAAGAAGTAAGAAAGAAGTAAGAAAGAAGTAAGAAAGAAGAGAGAAAGAAGTAAGAAAGTAGTAAGAAAGAAGTAAGAAAGAAAGAAGAAAGAAGAAAGAAAGAAGTAAGAAAGAAGTAAGAAAGAAGTAAGAAAGAAGTAAGAAAGAAGTAAAAAGGAATGAAGAAAGAAGTAAGAAAGAAGTAAGAAAGAAGTAAGAAAGAAGTAAGAAAGAAGTAAGAAAGAAGTAAGAAAGAAGAAAGAAAGAAGAAAGAAGAAAGAAGTAAGAAAGAACTATGAAAGAAGTAAGAAAGAAGAAAGAAAGATGTAAGAAAGAAGTAAGAAGGAATGAAGAAAGAAGTAAGAAAGAAGTAAGAAAGAAGAAAGAAAGAAAGAAGAAAGAAGAAAGAAAGAAGTAAGAAAGAAGTAAGAAAGAAGTAAGAAAGAAGTAAGAAAGAAGTAAGAAAGAAGTAAGAAAGAAAGAAGAAAGAAGTAAGAAAGAAGTAAGAAAGAAGTATGAAAGAAGTAAGAAAGAAGAAAGAAAGAAGTAAGAAAGAAGTAAGAAAGAAGTAAGAAAGAAGTAAGAAAGAAAGAAGAAACAAGAAAGAAGAAAGAAAGAAGTAAGAAAGAAGTAAGAAAGAAGTAAGAAAGAAGTAAGAAAGAAGTAAGAAAGAAGTAAGAAAGAAAGAAGAAAGAAGAAAGAAGAAAGAAAGAAGTAAGAAAGAAGTAAGAAAGAAGTAAGAAAGAAGTAAGAAGGAATGAAGAAAGAAGTAAGAAAGAAGTAAGAAAGAAGTAAGAAAGAAGTAAGAAAGAAAGAAGAAAGAAGTAAGGAAGAAGAAAGAAAGAAGTATGAAAGAAGTAAGAAAGAAGTAAGAAAGAAAGAAGTAAGAAAGAAGTCAGAAAGAAGTTAGAAAGAAGTAAGAAATAAGTAAGAAAGAAAGAAGAAAGAAGTATGAAAGAAGTAAGAAAGAAGTAAGAAAGAAAGAAGTAAGAAAGAAGTCAGAAAGAAGTTAGAAAGAAGTAAGAAATAAGTAAGAAAGAAGTAAGAAAGAAGTAAGAAAGAAGTAAGAAGGAATGAAGAAAGAAGTAAGAAAGAAGAAAGAAAGAAGTATGAAAGAAGTAAGAAAGAAGTAAGAAAGAAAGAAGTTAGAAAGAAGTAAGAAGTAAGAAAGAAGTAAGAAAGAAGTAAGAAAGAAAGAAGAAAGAAGTAAGAAAGAAGTAAGAAAGAAGTATGAAAGAAGTAAGAAAGAAGAAAGAAAGAAGTAAGAAAGAAGTAAGAAAGAAGTAAGAAAGAAAGAAGAAAGAATAAAGAAAGAAGTAAGAAAGAAGTAAGAAAGAAGTAAGAAGGAATGAAGAAAGAAGGAATGAAGAAGTAAGAAAGAAGTAAGAATGAAGTAAGAAAGAAGTAAGAAAGAAGTAAGAAAGAAAGAAGAAAGAAGTAAGAAAGAAGTAAGAAAGAAGTATGAAAGAAGTAAGAAAGAAGAAAGAAAGAAGTAAGAAAGAAGTAAGAAAGAAGTAAGAAAGAAAGAAGAAAGAATAAAGAAAGAAGTAAGAAAGAAGTAAGAAACAAGTAAGAAAGAAGTAAGAAGGAATGAAGAAAGAAGTAAGAAAGAAGTAAGAAAGAAGTAAGAAAGAAGTAAGAAAGAAGTAAGAAAGAAGAAAGAAGTAAGAAAGAAAGAAGTAAGAAAGAAATAAGAAAGAAGTAAGAAAGAAGTAAGAAAGAAGTAAGAATGAGGAAAGAAGTAAGAAAGAAGTAAGAAGGAATGAAGAAAGAAGTAAGAAAGAAGTAAGAAAGAAAGAAGAAAGAAGTAAGAAAGAAGTAAGAAAGAAGTAAGAAAGAAGTAAGAAAGAAGAAAGAAAGAAGTAAGAAAGAAGTATGAAAGAAGTAAGAAAGAAGAAAGAAAGAAGTAAGAATGAAGAGAGAAAGAAGTAAGAAAGAAGTAAGAAAGAAAGAAGAAAGAAGAAAGAAAGAAGTAAGAAAGAAGTAAGAAAGAAGTAAGAAAGAAGAAAGAAAGAAGTAAGAAAGAAGTAAGAAAGAAGTAAGAAAGAAGTAAGAAAGAAGAAAGAAAGAAGTAAGAAAGAAGTAAGAAAGATGTAAGAAAGAAGTAACAAAGAAGTAAGAAGGAATGAAGAAAGAAGTAAGAAAGAAGTAAGAAAGAAGAAAGAAAGAAGTAAGAAAGAAGAAAGAAAGAAGTAAGAAAGAAGTAAGAAAGAAGTAGAAAGAAGTAAGAAAGAAAGAAGAAAGAAGTAAGAAAGAAGTAAGAAAGAAGTAAGAAAGAAGTAAGAAAGCAAGAAGAAAGAATAAAGAAAGAAGTAAGAAAGAAGTAAGAAAGAAGTAAAAAGGAATGAAGAAAGAAGTAAGAAAGAAGTAAGAAAGAAGTAAGAAAGAAGTAAGAAAGAAGTAAGAAAGAAGTAAGAAAGAAAGAAGAAAGAAGTAAGAAAGAAGTAAGAAAGAAGTTAGAAAGAAGTAAGAAAGAAGAAAGAAAGAAGTAAGAAAGAAGTAAGAAAGAAGTAAGAAAGAAGAGAGAAAGAAGTAAGAAAGAAGTAAGAAAGAAGTAAGAAAGAAAGAAGAAAGAAGAAAGAAAGAAGTAAGAAAGAAGTAAGAAAGAAGTAAGAAAGAAGTAAGAAAGAAGTAAAAAGGAATGAAGAAAGAAGTAAGAAAGAAGTAAGAAAGAAGTAAGAAAGAAGTAAGAAAGAAGTAAGAAAGAAAGAAGAAAGAAGTAAGAAAGAAGTAAGAAAGAAGTAAGAAAGAAGTAAGAAAGAAGAAAGAAAGAAGAAAGAAAGAAGTAGGAAGGAATGAAGAAAGAAGTAAGAAAGAAGTAAGAAAGAAGAAAGAAAGAAGTAAGAAAGAAGAAAGAAAGAAGTAAGAAAGAAGTAAGAAAGAAATAAGAAAGAAGTAAGAAAGAAAGAAGAAAGAAGTAAGAAAGAAGTAAGAAAGAAGAAAGAAAGAAGTAAGAGGGAATGAAGAAAGAAGTTAGAAAAAAGTAAGAAATAAGTAAGAACGAAGTAAGAAAGAAGTAAGAAAGAAGTAAGAAAGAAAGAAGAAAGAAGAAAGAAAGAAGTAAGAAAGAAGTAAGAAAGAAGTAAGAAAGAAGTAAGAAAGAAGTAAGAAAGAAGTAAGAAGGAATGAGGAAAGAAGTAAGAAAGAAGTAAGAAGGAATGAAGAAAGAAGTAAGAAAGAAGTAAGAAAGAAGTAAGAAAGAAAGAAGAAAGAAGTAAGAAAGAAGTAAGAAAGAAGTAAGAAAGAAGAAAGAAAGAAGTAAGAAAGAAGTATGAAAGAAGTAAGAAAGAAGAAAGAAAGAAGTAAGAAAGAAGTAAGAAAGAAGTAAGAAAGAAGTAAGAAAGAAAGAAGAAAGAAGAAAGAAAGAAGTAAGAAAGAAGTAAGAAAGAAGTAAGAAAGAAGTAAGAAAGAAGTAAAAAGGAATGAAGAAAGAAGTAAGAAAGAAGTAAGAAAGAAGTAAGAAAGAAGTAAGAAAGAAAGAAGAAAGAAGTTAGAAAAAAGTAAGAAATAAGTAAGAAAGAAGTAAGAAAGAAGTAAGAAAGAAGTAAGAAAGAAGTAAGAAAGAAGTAAGAAAGAAGAGAGAAAGAAGTAAGAAAGAAGTAAGAAAGAAGTAAGAAAGAAAGAAGAAAGAAGAAAGAAAGAAGTAAGAAAGAAGTAAGAAAGAAGTAAGAAAGAAGTAAGAAAGAAGTAAAAAGGAATGAAGAAAGAAGTAAGAAAGAAGTAAGAAAGAAGTAAGAAAGAAGTAAGAAAGAAGTAAGAAAGAAGTAAGAAAGAAGAAAGAAAGAAGAAAGAAGAAAGAAGTAAGAAAGAACTATGAAAGAAGTAAGAAAGAAGAAAGAAAGATGTAAGAAAGAAGTAAGAAGGAATGAAGAAAGAAGTAAGAAAGAAGTAAGAAAGAAGAAAGAAAGAAAGAAGAAAGAAGAAAGAAAGAAGTAAGAAAGAAGTAAGAAAGAAGTAAGAAAGAAGTAAGAAAGAAGTAAGAAAGAAGTAAGAAAGAAAGAAGAAAGAAGTAAGAAAGAAGTAAGAAAGAAGTATGAAAGAAGTAAGAAAGAAGAAAGAAAGAAGTAAGAAAGAAGTAAGAAAGAAGTAAGAAAGAAGTAAGAAAGAAAGAAGAAACAAGAAAGAAGAAAGAAAGAAGTAAGAAAGAAGTAAGAAAGAAGTAAGAAAGAAGTAAGAAAGAAGTAAGAAAGAAGTAAGAAAGAAAGAAGAAAGAAGAAAGAAGAAAGAAAGAAGTAAGAAAGAAGTAAGAAAGAAGTAAGAAAGAAGTAAGAAGGAATGAAGAAAGAAGTAAGAAAGAAGTAAGAAAGAAGTAAGAAAGAAGTAAGAAAGAAAAAAGAAAGAAGTAAGGAAGAAGAAAGAAAGAAGTATGAAAGAAGTAAGAAAGAAGTAAGAAAGAAAGAAGTAAGAAAGAAGTCAGAAAGAAGTTAGAAAGAAGTAAGAAATAAGTAAGAAAGAAAGAAGAAAGAAGTAAGAAAGAAGTAAGAAAGAAGAAAGAAAGAAGTAAGAAGGAATGAAGAAAGAAGTTAGAAAGAAGTAAGAAATAAGTAAGAAAGAAGTAAGAAAGAAGTAAGAAAGAAGTAAGAAGGAATGAAGAAAGAAGTAAGAAAGAAGAAAGAAAGAAGTATGAAAGAAGTAAGAAAGAAGTAAGAAAGAAAGAAGAAAGAAGAAAGAAAGAAGTAAGAAAGAAGGATGAAAGAAGAAAGAAAGAAGTAAGAAAGAAGAAAGAAACAAGTAAGAAAGAAGTAAGAAAGAAGTAAGAAAGAAGTAAGAAAGATGAAGGAAGAAGTAAGAAAGAAGTAAGAAAGAAGAAAGAAAGAAGTAAGAAAGAAGTAAGAAGGAATGAAGAAAGAAGTAAGAAAGAAGAAAGAAAGAAGTATGAAAGAAGTAAGAAAGAAGTAAGAAAGAAGTAAGAAAGAAAGAAGAAAGAAGAAAGAAAGAAGTAAGAAAGAAGAAAAAAGAAGTTAGAAAGAAGTAAGAAAGAAGTAAGAAAGAAGTAAGAAAGAAGTAAGAAGGAATGAAGAAAGAAGTAAGAAAGAAAGAAGAAAGAAGTAAGAAAGAATTAAGAAAGAAGTAAGAAAGAAGTAAGAAAGAAGAAAGAAAGAAAGAAGAAAGAATTAAGAAAGAAGTAAGAAAGAAGTAAGAAAGAAGAAAAAAGAAGTTAGAAAGAAGTTAGAAAGAAGTAAGAAAGAAGTAAGAAAGAAGTAAGAAAGAAGTAAGAAGGAATGAAGAAAGAAGTAAGAAAGAAAGAAGAAAGAAGTAAGAAAGAAGTAAGAAAGAAGTAAGAAAGAAGTAAGAGGGAATGAAAAAAGAAGTAAGAAAGAAGGAAGAAAGAAGAAAGAAACAAGTAAGAAAGAAGAAAGAAAGAAGTAAGAAAGAAGTAAGAAAGAAGTAAGAAAGAAGTAAGAAAGATGAAGGAAGAAGTAAGAAAGAAGTAAGAAAGAAGAAAGAAAGAAGTAAGAAAGAAGTAAGAAGGAATGAAGAAAGAAGTAAGAAAGAAGAAAGAAAGAAGTATGAAAGAAGTAAGAAAGAAGTAAGAAAGAAGTAAGAAAGAAAGAAGAAAGAAGAAAGAAAGAAGAAAGAAAGAAGTAAGAAAGAAGTAAGAAAGAAGTAAGAAAGAAGTAAGAAGGAATCAAGAAAGAAGTAAGAAAGAAGTAAGAAAGAAGCAAGAAAGAAGTAAGAAAGAAGTAAGAAAGAAGTAAGAAAGAAGTAAGAAAGAAGTAAGAAAGAAGTATGAAAGAAGTAAGAAAGAAGAAAGAAAGAAGTAAGAAAGAAGTAAGAAAGAAGTAAGAAAGAAGTAAGAAAGAACGAAGAAAGAAGAAAGAAAGAAGTAAGAAAGAAGTAAGAAAGAAGTAAGAAAGAAGTAAGAAAGAAGTAAGAAGGAATGAAGAAAGAAGTAAGAAAGAAGTAAGAAAGAAGTAAGAAAGAAGTAAGAAAGAAGTAAGAAAGAAGTAAGAAATAAAGAAGAAAGAAGTAAGAAAGAAGTAAGAAAGAAGTAAGAAAGAAGTAAGAAAGAAGAAAGAAAGAAGAAAGAAAGAAGTAAGAAAGAAGTAAGAAAGAAGAAAGAAAGAAGTAAGAAAGAAGTAAGAAAGAAGTAAGAAAGAAGTAAGAAAGAAAGAAGAAAGAAGAAAGAAAGAAGTAAGAAAGAAGTAAGAAAGAAGTAAGAAAGAAGTAAGAAAGAAGTAAGAAAGAAGTAAGAAAGAAAGAAGAAATAAGTAAGAAAGAAGTAAGAAAGAAGTAAGAAAGAAGTAAGAAAGAAGTAAGAAAGAAGAAAGAAAGAAGTAAGAAAGAAGTAAGAAAGAAGTAAGAAAGAAGTAAGAAAGAAAGAAGAAAGAAGAAAGAAAGAAGTAAGAAAGAAGTAAGAAAGAAGTAAGAAAGAAGAAAGAAAGAAGTAAGAAAGAAATAAGAAAGAAGTAAGAAAGAAGTAAGAAAGAAGTAAGAATGAGGAAAGAAGTAAGAAAGAAGTAAGAAGGAATGAAGAAAGAAGTAAGAAAGAAGTAAGAAAGAAAGAAGAAAGAAGTAAGAAAGAAGTAAGAAAGAAGTAAGAAAGAAGAAAGAAAGAAGTAAGAAAGAAGTATGAAAGAAGTAAGAAAGAAGAAAGAAAGAAGTAAGAATGAAGAGAGAAAGAAGTAAGAAAGAAGTAAGAAAGAAAGAAGAAAGAAGAAAGAAAGAAGTAAGAAAGAAGAAAGAAAGAAGTAAGAAAGAAGTAAGAAAGAAGTAGAAAGAAGTAAGAAAGAAAGAAGAAAGAAGTAAGAAAGAAGTAAGAAAGAAGTAAGAAAGAAGTAAGAAAGCAAGAAGAAAGAATAAAGAAAGAAGTAAGAAAGAAGTAAGAAAGAAGTAAGAAGGAATGAAGAAAGAAGTAAGAAAGAAGTAAGAAAGAAGTAAGAATGAAGTAAGAAAGAAGTAAGAAAGAAGTAAGAAAGAAAGAAGAAAGAAGTAAGAAAGAAGTAAGAAAGAAGTATGAAAGAAGTAAGAAAGAAGAAAGAAAGAAGTAAGAAAGAAGTAAGAAAGAAGTAAGAAAGAAAGAAGAAAGAATAAAGAAAGAAGTAAGAAAGAAGTAAGAAACAAGTAAGAAAGAAGTAAGAAGGAATGAAGAAAGAAGTAAGAAAGAAGTAAGAAAGAAGTAAGAAAGAAGTAAGAAAGAAGTAAGAAAGAAGAAAGAAGTAAGAAAGAAGTAAGAAAGAAGTAAGAAAGAAGTAAGAAAGAAGTAAGAAAGAAGTAAGAATGAAGTAAGAAAGAAGTAAGAAAGAAGTAAGAAAGAAAGAAGAAAGAAGTAAGAAAGAAGTAAGAAAGAAGTATGAAAGAAGTAAGAAAGAAGAAAGAAAGAAGTAAGAAAGAAGTAAGAAAGAAGTAAGAAAGAAAGAAGAAAGAATAAAGAAAGAAGTAAGAAAGAAGTAAGAAACAAGTAAGAAAGAAGTAAGAAGGAATGAAGAAAGAAGTAAGAAAGAAGTAAGAAAGAAGTAAGAAAGAAGTAAGAAAGAAGTAAGAAAGAAGAAAGAAGTAAGAAAGAAGTAAGAAAGAAGTAAGAAAGAACAAAGAAAGAAGTTAGAAAGAAGTAAGAAAGAAGTAAGAAAGAAGTAAGAAAGAAGTAAGAAAGAAAGAAGAAAGAATAAAGAAAGAAGTAAGAAAGAAGTAAGAAATAAGTAAGAAAGAAGTAAGAAAGAAGTAATAAAGAATTAAGAAATAAAGAAGAAAGAAGAAAGAAAGAAGTAAGAAAGAAGTAAGAAAGAAGTAAGAAGGAAGTAAGAAAGAAGTAAGAAGGAATGAAGAAAGAAGTAAGAAAGAAGTAAGAAGGAATGAAGAAAGAAGTAAGATAGAAGTAAGAAAGAAGTAAGAAAGAAAGAAGAAAGAAGTAAGAAAGAAGTAAGAAAGAAGTAAGAAAGAAGTAAGAAAGAAGAAAGAAAGAAGTAAGAAAGAAGAAAGAAAGAAGTAAGAAAGAAGTAACAAAGAAGTAAGAAAGAAGAAAGAAAGAAGTAAGAAAGAAGTAAGAAAGAAAGAAGAAAGAAGAAAGAAAGAAGTAAGAAAGAAGTAAGAAAGAAGTAAGAAAGAAGTAAGAAAGAAGTAAGAAAGAAGTAAAAAGGAATGAAGAAAGAAGTAAGAAAGAAGTAAGAAAGAAGTAAGAAAGAAGTAAGAAAGAAGTAAGAAAGAAGTAAGAAAGAAGTAAGAAAGAAGTAAGAAAGAAGAAAAAAGAAGTTAGAAAGAAGTAAGAAAGAAGTAAGAAAGAAGTAAGAAAGAAGTAAGAAGGAATGAAGAAAGAAGTAAGAAAGAAAGAAGAAAGAAGTAAGAAAGAAGTAAGAGGGAATGAAGAAAGAAGTAAGAAAGAAGGAAGAAAGAAGAAAGAAAGAAGTAAGAAAGAAGAAAGAAAGAAGTAAGAAAGAAGTAAGAAGGAATGAAGAAAGAAGTAAGAAAGAAGTAAGAAAGAAGTAAGAAAGAAGTAAGAAAGAAGTAAGAATGAAGTAAGAAAGAAGTAAGAAAGAAGTAAGAAAGAAAGAAGAAAGAAGTAAGAAAGAAGTAAGAAAGAAGTATGAAAGAAGTAAGAAAGAAGAAAGAAAGAAGTAAGAAAGAAGTAAGAAAGAAGTAAGAAAGAAAGAAGAAAGAATAAAGAAAGAAGTAAGAAAGAAGTAAGAAACAAGTAAGAAAGAAGTAAGAAGGAATGAAGAAAGAAGTAAGAAAGAAGTAAGAAAGAAGTAAGAAAGAAGTAAGAAAGAAGTAAGAAAGAAGAAAGAAGTAAGAAAGAAGTAAGAAAGAAGTAAGAAAGAACAAAGAAAGAAGTTAGAAAGAAGTAAGAAAGAAGTAAGAAAGAAGTAAGAAAGAAGTAAGAAAGAAAGAAGAAAGAAGAAAGAAAGAAGTAAGAAAGAAGTAAGAAATAAGTAAGAAAGAAGTAAGAAAGAAGTAATAAAGAATTAAGAAATAAAGAAGAAAGAAGAAAGAAAGAAGTAAGAAAGAAGTAAGAAAGAAGTAAGAAGGAAGTAAGAAAGAAGTAAGAAGGAATGAAGAAAGAAGTAAGAAAGAAGTAAGAAGGAATGAAGAAAGAAGTAAGATAGAAGTAAGAAAGAAGTAAGAAAGAAAGAAGAAAGAAGTAAGAAAGAAGTAAGAAAGAAGTAAGAAAGAAGTAAGAAAGAAGAAAGAAAGAAGTAAGAAAGAAGAAAGAAAGAAGTAAGAAAGAAGTAACAAAGAAGTAAGAAAGAAGAAAGAAAGAAGTAAGAAAGAAGTAAGAAAGAAAGAAGAAAGAAGAAAGAAAGAAGTAAGAAAGAAGTAAGAAAGAAGTAAGAAAGAAGTAAGAAAGAAGTAAGAAAGAAGTAAAAAGGAATGAAGAAAGAAGTAAGAAAGAAGTAAGAAAGAAGTAAGAAAGAAGTAAGAAAGAAGTAAGAAAGAAGTAAGAAAGAAGTAAGAAAGAAGTAAGAAAGAAGAAAAAAGAAGTTAGAAAGAAGTAAGAAAGAAGTAAGAAAGAAGTAAGAAAGAAGTAAGAAGGAATGAAGAAAGAAGTAAGAAAGAAAGAAGAAAGAAGTAAGAAAGAAGTAAGAGGGAATGAAGAAAGAAGTAAGAAAGAAGGAAGAAAGAAGAAAGAAAGAAGTAAGAAAGAAGAAAGAAAGAAGTAAGAAAGAAGTAAGAAGGAATGAAGAAAGAAGTAAGAAAGAAGAAAGAAAGAAGTATGAAAGAAGAAAGAAAGAAGTAAGAAAGAAGTAAGAAAGAAAGAAGAAAGAAGAAAGAAAGAAGTAAGAAAGAAGTAAGAAAGAACGAAGAAAGAAGTAAGAAAGAAGAAAGAAACAAGTAAGAAAGAAGTAAGAAAGAAGTAAGGAAGAAGTAAGAAAGATGAAGGAAGAGATAAGAAAGAAGTAAGAAAGAAGAAAGAAAGAAGTAAGAAAGAAGTAAGAAGGAATGAAGAAAGAAGTAAGAAAGAAGAAAGAAAGAAGTATGAAAGAAGTAAGAAAGAAGTAAGAAAGAAGTAAGAAAGAAAGAAGAAAGAAGAAAGAAAGAAGTAAGAAAGAAGTAAGAAAGAAGTAAGAAAGAAGTAAGAAGGAATGAAGAAAGAAGTAAGAAAGAAGTAAGAAAGAAGAAAAAAGAATTTAGAAAGAAGTAAGAAAGAAGTAAGAAAGAAGTAAGAAAGAAGTAAGAAGGAATGAAGAAAGAAGTAAGAAAGAAAGAAGAAAGAAGTAAGAAAGAATTAAGAAAGAAGTAAGAAAGAAGTAAGAAAGAAGAAAGAAAGAAGTAAGAAAGAAGTAAGAAAGAAGTAAGAAAGAAGTAAGAAAGAAAGAAGAAAGAATTAAGAAAGAAGTAAGAAAGAAGTAAGAAAGAAGAAAAAAGAAGTTAGAAAGAAGTTAGAAAGAAGTAAGAAAGAAGTAAGAAAGAAATAAGAAAGAAGTAAGAAGGAATGAAGAAAGAAGTAAGAAAGAAAGAAGAAAGAAGTAAGAAAGAAGTAAGAAAGAAGTAAGAGGGAATGAAGAAAGAAGTAAGAAAGAAGGAAGAAAGAAGAAAGAAACAAGTAAGAAAGAAGAAAGAAAGAAGTAAGAAAGAAGTAAGAAAGAAGTAAGAAAGAAGTAAGAAAGATGAAGGAAGAAGTAAGAAAGAAGTAAGAAAGGAGAAAGAAAGAAGTAAGAAAGAAGTAAGAAGGAATGAAGAAAGAAGTAAGAAAGAAGAAAGAAAGAAGTATGAAAGAAGTAAGAAAGAAGTAAGAAAGAAGTAAGAAAGAAAGAAGAAAGAAGAAAGAAAGAAGAAAGAAAGAAGTAAGAAAGAAGTAAGAAAGAAGTAAGAAAGAAGTAAGAAGGAATGAAGAAAGAAGTAAGAAAGAAGTAAGAAAGAAGCAAGAAAGAAGTAAGAAAGAAGTAAGAAAGAAGTAAGAAAGAAAGAAGAAAGAAGAAAGAAAGAAGAAAGAAAGAAGTAAGAAAGAAGTAAGAAAGAAGTAAGAAAGAAGTAAGAAGGAATCAAGAAAGAAGTAAGAAAGAATTAAGAAAGAAGCAAGAAAGAAGTAAGAAAGAAGTAAGAAAGAAGTAAGAAAGAAGTAAGAAAGAAGTAAGAAAGAAGTATGAAAGAAGTAAGAAGAAAGAAAGAAGTAAGAAAGAAGTAAGAAAGAAGTAAGAAAGAAGTAAGAAAAAAAGAAGAAAGAAGAAAGAAAGAAGTAAGAAAGAAGTAAGAAAGAAGTAAGAAAGAAGTAAGAAAGAAGTAAGAAGGAAAGAAGAAAGAAGTAAGAAAGAAGTAAGAAAGAAGTAAGAAAGAAGTAAGAAAGAAGTAAGAAAGAAAGAAGAAGAGAAGTAAGAAAGAAGTAAGAAAGAAGTAAGAAAGAAGTAAGAAAGAAGAAAGAAAGAAGAAAGAAAGAAGTAAGAAAGAAGTAAGAAAGAAGAAAGAAAGAAGTAAGAAAGAAGTAAGAAAGAAGTAAGAAAGAAAGAAGAAAGAAGAAAGAAAGAAGTAAGAAAGAAGTAAGAAAGAAGTAAGAAAGAAGTAAGAAAGAAGTAAGAAAGAAAGAAGAAAGAAGTAAGAAAGAAGTAAGAAAGAAAGAAGAAAGAAGTAAGAAAGAAGTAAGAAAGAAGAAAGAAAGAAGAAAGAAGTAAGAAAGAAGTAAGAAAGAAGTAAGAATGAGGAAAGAAGTAAGAAAGAAGTAAGAAGGAATGAAGAAAGAAGTAAAAAAGAAGTAAGAAAGAAGTAAGAAAGAAAGAAGAAAGAAGTAAGAAAGAAGTAAGAAAGAAGTAAGAAAGAAGAAAGAAAGAAGTAAGAAAGAAGTATGAAAGAAGTAAGAAAGAAGAAAGAAAGAAGTAAGAAAGAAGAGAGAAAGAAGTAAGAAAGAAGTAAGAAAGAAAGAAGAAAGAAGAAAGAAAGAAGTAAGAAAGAAGTAAGAAAGAAGTAAGAAAGAAGAAAGAAAGAAGTAAGAAAGAAGTAAGAAAGAAGTAAGAAAGAAGTAAGAAAGAAGTAAGAAAGAAGAAAGAAGTAAGAAAGAAGTAAGAAAGATGTAAGAAAGAAGTAACAAATAAGTAAAAAGGAATGAAGAAAGAAGTAAGAATGAAGTAAGAAAGAAGTAAGAAAGAAGTAAGAAAGAAAGAAGAAAGAAGTAAAAAGAAGTAAGAAAGAAGTAAGAAAGAAGTAAGAAAGAAGTAAGAAAGAAGAAAGAAAGAAGAAAGAAGTAAGAAAGAAGTAAGAAAGAAGTATGAAAGAAGTAAGAAAGAAGAAAGAAAGAAGTAAGAAAGAAGTAAGAAGGAATGAAGAAAGAAGTAAGAAAGAAGTAAGAAAGAAGAAAGAAAGAAGTAAGAAAGAAGAAAGAAAGAAGTAAGAAAGAAGTAAGAAAGAAGTAAGAAAGAAGTAAGAAAGAAAGAAGAAAGAAGTAAGAAAGAAGTAAGAAAGAAGAAAGAAAGAAGTAAGAGGGAATGAAGAAAGAAGTTAGAAAAAAGTAAGAAATAAGTAAGAACGAAGTAAGTAAGAAGTAAGAAAGAAGTAAGAAAGAAAGAAGAAAGAAGAAAGAAAGAAGTAAGAAAGAAGTAAGAAAGAAGTAAGAAAGAAGTAAGAAAGAAGTAAGAAAGAAGTAAGAAGGAATGAGGAAAGAAGTAAGAAAGAAGTAAGAAGGAATGAAGAAAGAAGTAAGAAAGAAGTAAGAAAGAAGTAAGAAAGAAAGAAGAAAGAAGTAAGAAAGAAGTAAGAAAGAAGTAAGAAAGAAGAAAGAATGAAGTAAGAAAGAAGTATGAAAGAAGTAAGAAAGAAGAAAGAAAGAAGTAAGAAAGAAGTAAGAAAGAAGTAAGAAAGAAGTAAGAAAGAAAGAAGAAAGAAGAAAGAAAGAAGTAAGAAAGAAGTAAGAAAGAAGTAAGAAAGAAGTAAAAAGGAATGAAGAAAGAAGTAAGAAAGAAGTAAGAAAGAAGTAAGAAAGAAGTAAGAAAGAAGTAAGAAAGAAGTAAGAAAGAAAGAAGAAAGAAGTAAGAAAGAAGTAAGAAAGAAGTAAGAAAGAAGTAAGAAAGAAGAAAGAAAGAAGTAAGAAAGAAGTAAGAAAGAAGTAAGAAAGAAGAGAGAAAGAAGTAAGAAAGAAGTAAGAAAGAAGTAAGAAAGAAAGAAGAAAGAAGAAAGAAAGAAGTAAGAAAGAAGTAAGAAAGAAGTAAGAAAGAAGTAAGAAAGAAGTAAAAAGGAATGAAGAAAGAAGTAAGAAAGAAGTAAGAAAGAAGTAAGAAAGAAGTAAGAAAGAAGTAAGAAAGAAAGAAGAAAGAAGTAAGAAAGAAGTAAGAAAGAAGTAAGAAAGAAGTAAGAAAGAAGTAAGAAAGAAGAAAGAAAGAAGAAAGAAAGAAGTAGGAAGGAATGAAGAAAGAAGTAAGAAAGAAGTAAGAAAGAAGAAAGAAAGAAGTAAGAAAGAAGAAAGAAAGAAGTAAGAAAGAAGTAAGAAAGAAATAAGAAAGAAGTAAGAAAGAAAGAAGAAAGAAGTAAGAAAGAAGTAAGAAAGAAGAAAGAAAGAAGTAAGAGGGAATGAAGAAAGAAGTTAGAAAAAAGTAAGAAATAAGTAAGAACGAAGTAAGAAAGAAGTAAGAAAGAAGTAAGAAAGAAAGAAGAAAGAAGAAAGAAAGAAGTAAGAAAGAAGTAAGAAAGAAGTAAGAAAGAAGTAAGAAAGAAGTAAGAAAGAAGTAAGAAGGAATGAGGAAAGAAGTAAGAAAGAAGTAAGAAGGAATGAAGAAAGAAGTAAGAAAGAAGTAAGAAAGAAAGAAGAAAGAAGTAAGAAAGAAGTAAGAAAGAAGTAAGAAAGAAGAAAGAAAGAAGTAAGAAAGAAGTATGAAAGAAGTAAGAAAGAAGAAAGAAAGAAGTAAGAAAGAAGTAAGAAAGAAGTAAGAAAGAAGTAAGAAAGAAAGAAGAAAGAAGAAAGAAAGAAGTAAGAAAGAAGTAAGAAAGAAGTAAGAAAGAAGTAAGAAAGAAGTAAAAAGGAATGAAGAAAGAAGTAAGAAAGAAGTAAGAAAGAAGTAAGAAAGAAGTAAGAAAGAAGTAAGAAAGAAAGAAGAAAGAAGTTAGAAAAAAGTAAGAAATAAGTAAGAAAGAAGTAAGAAAGAAGTAAGAAAGAAGTAAGAAAGAAGTAAGAAAGAAGTAAGAAAGAAGAGAGAAAGAAGTAAGAAAGAAGTAAGAAAGAAGTAAGAAAGAAAGAAGAAAGGAGAAAGAAAGAAGTAAGAAAGAAGTAAGAAAGAAGTAAGAAAGAAGTAAGGAAGAAGTAAAAAGGAATGAAGAAAGAAGTAAGAAAGAAGTAAGAAAGAAGTAAGAAAGAAGTAAGAAAGAAGTATGAAAGAAGTAAGAAAGAAGAAAGAAAGAAGAAAGAAGAAAGAAGTAAGAAAGAACTATGAAAGAAGTAAGAAAGAAGAAAGAAAGATGTAAGAAAGAAGTAAGAAGGAATGAAGAAAGAAGTAAGAAAGAAGTAAGAAAGAAGAAAGAAAGAAAGAAGAAAGAAGAAAGAAAGAAGTAAGAAAGAAGTAAGAAAGAAGTAAGAAAGAAATAAGAAAGAAGTAAGAAAGAAGTAAGAAAGAAAGAAGAAAGAAGTAAGAAAGAAGTAAGAAAGAAGTATGAAAGAAGTAAGAAAGAAGAAAGAAAGAAGTAAGAAAGAAGTAAGAAAGAAGTAAGAAAGAAGTAAGAAAGAAAGAAGAAAGAAGAAAGAAGAAAGAAAGAAGTAAGAAAGAAGTAAGAAAGAAGTAAGAAAGAAGTAAGAAAGAAGTAAGAAAGAAGTAAGAAAGAAAGAAGAAAGAAGAAAGAAGAAAGAAAGAAGTAAGAAAGAAGTAAGAAAGAAGTAAGAAAGAAGTAAGAAGGAATGAAGAAAGAAGTAAGAAAGAAGTAAGAAAGAAGTAAGGAAGAAGTAAGAAAGAAGTAAGAAAGAAGTAAGAAAGAAAGAAGAAAGAAGTAAGAAAGAAGAAAGAAAGAAGTAAGAAAGAAGTAAGAAAGAAGTAAGAAAGAAGTAAGAAAGAAGTAAGAAAGAAAGAAGAAAGAAGTAAGAAAGAAGTAACAAAGAAGTAAGAAAGAAGTAAGGAAGAAGTAAGAAAGAAGTAAGAAAGAAGTAAGAAAGAAGTAAGAAAGAAGTAAGAAAGAAGAAAGAAAGAAGTAAGAAAGAAGTAAGAAAGAAGTAAGAAAGAAGAAAGAAAGAAGTAAGAAAGAAGTAAGAAAGATGTAAGAAAGAAAGAAGAAAGAAGTAAGAAAGAAGTAAGAAAGAAGTAAGAAAGAAGTAAGAAAGAAGTAACAAATAAGTAAAAAGGAATGAAGAAAGAAGTAAGAAAGAAGTAAGAAAGAAGTAAGAAAGAAGTAAGAAAGAAGTAAGAAAGAAGTAAGAAAGAAGTAAGAAGGAATGAAGAAAGAAGTAAGAAAGAAGTAAGAAAGAAGTATGAAAGAAGTAAGAAAGAAGAAAGAAAGAAGTAAGAAAGAAGTAAGAAAGAAGTAAGAAAGAAGTAAGAAAGAAAGAAGAAAGAAGAAAGAAAGAAGTAAGAAAGAAGTAAGAAAGAAGTAAGAAAGAAGTAAGAAAGAAGTAAGAAAGAAGTAAGAAGGAATGAAGAAAGAAGTAAGAAAGAAGTAAGATTTAAGAAAGAAGTAAGAAAGAAGTAAGAAAGAAGTAAGAAAGAAAGAAGAAAGAAGAAAGAAAGAAGTAAGAAAGAAGTAAGAAAGAAGTAAGAAAGAAGTAAAAAGGAATGAAGAAAGAAGTAAGAAAGAAGTAAGAAAGAAGTAAGAAAGAAGTAAGAAAGAAGTAAGAAAGAAGTAAGAAAGAAAGAAGAAAGAAGTAAGAAAGAAGTAAGAAAGAAGTAAGAAAGAAGTAAGAAAGAAGAAAGAAAGAAGTAAGAAAGAAGTAAGAAAGAAGTAAGAAAGAAGAGAGAAAGAAGTAAGAAAGAAGTAAGAAAGAAGTAAGAAAGAAAGAAGAAAGAAGAAAGAAAGAAGTAAGAAAGAAGTAAGAAAGAAGTAAGAAAGAAGTAAGAAAGAAGTAAAAAGGAATGAAGAAAGAAGTAAGAAAGAAGTAAGAAAGAAGTAAGAAAGAAGTAAGAAAGAAGTAAGAAAGAAAGAAGAAAGAAGTAAGAAAGAAGTAAGAAAGAAGTAAGAAAGAAGTAAGAAAGAAGAAAGAAAGAAGAAAGAAAGAAGTAGGAAGGAATGAAGAAAGAAGTAAGAAAGAAGTAAGAAAGAAGAAAGAAAGAAGTAAGAAAGAAGAAAGAAAGAAGTAAGAAAGAAGTAAGAAAGAAATAAGAAAGAAGTAAGAAAGAAAGAAGAAAGAAGTAAGAAAGAAGTAAGAAAGAAGAAAGAAAGAAGTAAGAGGGAATGAAGAAAGAAGTTAGAAAAAAGTAAGAAATAAGTAAGAACGAAGTAAGAAAGAAGTAAGAAAGAAGTAAGAAAGAAAGAAGAAAGAAGAAAGAAAGAAGTAAGAAAGAAGTAAGAAAGAAGTAAGAAAGAAGTAAGAAAGAAGTAAGAAAGAAGTAAGAAGGAATGAGGAAAGAAGTAAGAAAGAAGTAAGAAAGAAAGAAGAAAGAAGTAAGAAAGAAGTAAGAAAGAAGTAAGAAAGAAGAAAGAAAGAAGTAAGAAAGAAGTATGAAAGAAGTAAGAAAGAAGAAAGAAAGAAGTAAGAAAGAAGTAAGAAAGAAGTAAGAAAGAAGTAAGAAAGAAAGAAGAAAGAAGAAAGAAAGAAGTAAGAAAGAAGTAAGAAAGAAGTAAGAAAGAAGTAAGAAAGAAGTAAAAAGGAATGAAGAAAGAAGTAAGAAAGAAGTAAGAAAGAAGTAAGAAAGAAGTAAGAAAGAAGTAAGAAAGAAAGAAGAAAGAAGTTAGAAAAAAGTAAGAAATAAGTAAGAAAGAAGTAAGAAAGAAGTAAGAAAGAAGTAAGAAAGAAGTAAGAAAGAAGTAAGAAAGAAGAGAGAAAGAAGTAAGAAAGAAGTAAGAAAGAAGTAAGAAAGAAAGAAGAAAGGAGAAAGAAAGAAGTAAGAAAGAAGTAAGAAAGAAGTAAGAAAGAAGTAAGGAAGAAGTAAAAAGGAATGAAGAAAGAAGTAAGAAAGAAGTAAGAAAGAAGTAAGAAAGAAGTAAGAAAGAAGTAAGAAAGAAGTAAGAAAGAAGAAAGAAAGAAGAAAGAAGAAAGAAGTAAGAAAGAACTATGAAAGAAGTAAGAAAGAAGAAAGAAAGATGTAAGAAAGAAGTAAGAAGGAATGAAGAAAGAAGTAAGAAAGAAGTAAGAAAGAAGAAAGAAAGAAAGAAGAAAGAAGAAAGAAAGAAGTAAGAAAGAAGTAAGAAAGAAGTAAGAAAGAAATAAGAAAGAAGTAAGAAAGAAGTAAGAAAGAAAGAAGAAAGAAGTAAGAAAGAAGTAAGAAAGAAGTATGAAAGAAGTAAGAAAGAAGAAAGAAAGAAGTAAGAAAGAAGTAAGAAAGAAGTAAGAAAGAAGTAAGAAAGAAAGAAGAAAGAAGAAAGAAGAAAGAAAGAAGTAAGAAAGAAGTAAGAAAGAAGTAAGAAAGAAGTAAGAAAGAAGTAAGAAAGAAGTAAGAAAGAAAGAAGAAAGAAGAAAGAAGAAAGAAAGAAGTAAGAAAGAAGTAAGAAAGAAGTAAGAAAGAAGTAAGAAGGAATGAAGAAAGAAGTAAGAAAGAAGTAAGAAAGAAGTAAGGAAGAAGTAAGAAAGAAGTAAGAAAGAAGTAAGAAAGAAAGAAGAAAGAAGTAAGAAAGAAGAAAGAAAGAAGTAAGAAAGAAGTAAGAAAGAAGTAAGAAAGAAGTAAGAAAGAAGTAAGAAAGAAAGAAGAAAGAAGTAAGAAAGAAGTAACAAAGAAGTAAGAAAGAAGTAAGGAAGAAGTAAGAAAGAAGTAAGAAAGAAGTAAGAAAGAAGTAAGAAAGAAGTAAGAAAGAAGAAAGAAAGAAGTAAGAAAGAAGTAAGAAAGAAGTAAGAAAGAAGAAAGAAAGAAGTAAGAAAGAAGTAAGAAAGAAGTAAGAAAGAAAGAAGAAAGAAGTAAGAAAGAAGTAAGAAAGAAGTAAGAAAGAAGTAAGAAAGAAGTAACAAATAAGTAAAAAGGAATGAAGAAAGAAGTAAGAAAGAAGTAAGAAAGAAGTAAGAAAGAAGTAAGAAAGAAGTAAGAAAGAAGTAAGAAAGAAGTAAGAAGGAATGAAGAAAGAAGTAAGAAAGAAGTAAGAAAGAAGTATGAAAGAAGTAAGAAAGAAGAAAGAAAGAAGTAAGAAAGAAGTAAGAAAGAAGTAAGAAAGAAGTAAGAAAGAAAGAAGAAAGAAGAAAGAAAGAAGTAAGAAAGAAGTAAGAAAGAAGTAAGAAAGAAGTAAGAAAGAAGTAAGAAAGAAGTAAGAAGGAATGAAGAAAGAAGTAAGAAAGAAGTAAGAAGTAAGAAAGAAGTAAGAAAGAAGTAAGAAAGAAGTAAGAAAGAAAGAAGAAAGAAGTAAGAAAGAAGTAAGAAAGAAGTAAGAAAGAAGTAAGAAAGAAGAAAGAAAGCAGTAAGAAAGAAGTAAGAAAGAAGTAAGAAAGAAGAAAGAAAGAAGTAAGAAAGAAGTAAGAAAGAAGTAAGAAAGAAAGAAGAAAGAAGTAAGAAAGAAGTAAGAAAGAAGTAAGAAAGAAGTAAGAAAGAAGGAAGAAAGAAGAAAGAAGTAAGAAAGAAGTAAGAAAGAAGTATGAAAGAAGTAAGAAAGAAGAAAGAAAGAAGTAAGAAAGAAGTAAGAAGGAATGAAGAAAGAAGTAAGAAAGAAGTAAGAAAGAAGAAAGAAAGAAGTAAGAAAGAAGAGAGAAAGAAGTAAGAAAGAAGTAAGAAAGAAGTAAGAAAGAAAGAAGAAAGAAGTAAAAAGTAAGAAAGAAGTAAGAAAGAAGTAAGAAAGAAGTAAGAAAGAAGTAAGAAAGAAGAAAGAAAGAAGAAAGAAGTAAGAAAGAAGTAAGAAAGAAGTATGAAAGAAGTAAGAAAGAAGAAAGAAAGAAGTAAGAAAGAAGTAAGAAGGAATGAAGAAAGAAGTAAGAAAGAAGTAAGAAAGAAGTAAGAAAGAAGTAAGAAAGAAGAAAGAAAGAAGTAAGAAAGAAGTAAGAAAGAAGTAAGAAAGAAGTAAGAAAGAAAGAAGAAAGAAGTAAGAAAGAAGTAAGAAAGAAGAAAGAAAGAAGTAAGAGGGAATGAAGAAAGAAGTTAGAAAAAAGTAAGAAATAAGTAAGAACGAAGTAAGTAAGAAGTAAGAAAGAAGTAAGAAAGAAGTAAGAAAGAAGTAAGAAAGAAGTAAGAAAGAAGTAAGAAAGAAGTAAGAAGGAATGAGGAAAGAAGTAAGAAAGAAGTAAGAAGGAATGAAGAAAGAAGTAAGAAAGAAGTAAGAAAGAAGTAAGAAAGAAAGAAGAAAGAAGTAAGAAAGAAGTAAGAAAGAAGAAAGAAAGAAGTAAGAAAGAAGAGAGAAAGAAGTAAGAAAGAAGTAAGAAAGAAGAAAGAAAGAAGTAAGAAAGAAGTAAGAAAGAAGTAAGAAAGAAAGAAGAAAGAAGAAAGAAAGAAGTAAGAAAGAAGTAAGAAAGAAGTAAGAAAGAAGTAAAAAGGAATGAAGAAAGAAGTAAGAAAGAAGTAAGAAAGAAGTAAGAAAGAAGTAAGAAAGAAGTAAGAAAGAAGTAAGAAAGAAGTAAGAAAGAAAGAAGAAAGAAGTAAGAAAGGAAGAAGAAAGAAGTAAGAAAGAAGTAAGAAAGAAGTAAGAAAGAAGTAAGAAAGAAGAAAGAAAGAAGTAAGAAAGAAGTAAGAAAGAAGTAAGAAAGAAGAGAGAAAGAAGTAAGAAAGAAGTAAGAAAGAAGTAAGAAAGAAAGAAGAAAGAAGAAAGAAAGAAGTAAGAAAGAAGTAAGAAAGAAGTAAGAAAGAAGTAAGAAAGAAGTAAAAAGGAATGAAGAAAGAAGTAAGAAAGAAGTAAGAAAGAAGTAAGAAAGAAGTAAGAAAGAAGTAAGAAAGAAAGAAGAAAGAAGTAAGAAAGAAGTAAGAAAGAAGTAAGAAAGAAGTAAGAAAGAAGTAAGAAAGAAGAAAGAAAGAAGAAAGAAAGAAGTAGGAAGGAATGAAGAAAGAAGTAAGAAAGAAGTAAGAAAGAAGAAAGAAAGAAGTAAGAAAGAAGAAAGAAAGAAGTAAGAAAGAAGTAAGAAAGAAGTAAGAAAGAAGTAAGAAAGAAAGAAGAAAGAAGTAAGAAAGAAGTAAGAAAGAAGAAAGAAAGAAGTAAGAGGGAATGAAGAAAGAAGTTAGAAAAAAGTAAGAAATAAGTAAGAACGAAGTAAGAAAGAAGTAAGAAAGAAGTAAGAAAGAAAGAAGAAAGAAGAAAGAAAGAAGTAAGAAAGAAGTAAGAAAGAAGTAAGAAAGAAGTAAGAAAGAAGTAAGAAAGAAGTAAGAAGGAATGAGGAAAGAAGTAAGAAAGAAGTAAGAAGGAATGAAGAAAGAAGTAAGAAAGAAGTAAGAAAGAAGTAAGAAAGAAAGAAGAAAGAAGTAAGAAAGAAGTAAGAAAGAAGTAAGAAAGAAGAAAGAAAGAAGTAAGAAAGAAGTATGAAAGAAGTAAGAAAGAAGAAAGAAAGAAGTAAGAAAGAAGTAAGAAAGAAGTAAGAAAGAAGTAAGAAAGAAAGAAGAAAGAAGAAAGAAAGAAGTAAGAAAGAAGTAAGAAAGAAGTAAGAAAGAAGTAAGAAAGAAGTAAAAAGGAATGAAGAAAGAAGTAAGAAAGAAGTAAGAAAGAAGTAAGAAAGAAGTAAGAAAGAAGTAAGAAAGAAGTAAGAAAGAAAGAAGAAAGAAGTAAGAAAGAAGTAAGAAAGAAGTAAGAAAGAAGTAAGAAAGAAGAAAGAAAGAAGTAAGAAAGAAGTAAGAAAGAAGTAAGAAAGAAGAGAGAAAGAAGTAAGAAAGAAGTAAGAAAGAAGTAAGAAAGAAAGAAGAAAGAAGAAAGAAAGAAGTAAGAAAGAAGTAAGAAAGAAGTAAGAAAGAAGTAAGAAAGAAGTAAAAAGGAATGAAGAAAGAAGTAAGAAAGAAGTAAGAAAGAAGTAAGAAAGAAGTAAGAAAGAAGTAAGAAAGAAGTAAGAAAGAAGAAAGAAAGAAGAAAGAAGAAAGAAGTAAGAAAGAAGTATGAAAGAAGTAAGAAAGAAGAAAGAAAGATGTAAGAAAGAAGTAAGAAGGAATGAAGAAAGAAGTAAGAAAGAAGTAAGAAAGAAGAAAGAAAGAAAGAAGAAAGAAGAAAGAAAGAAGTAAGAAAGAAGTAAGAAAGAAGTAAGAAAGAAGTAAGAAAGAAGTAAGAAAGAAGTAAGAAAGAAAGAAGAAAGAAGTAAGAAAGAAGTAAGAAAGAAGTAAGAAAGAAGTAAGAAAGAAGTAAGAAAGAAGTAAGAAAGAAGAAAGAAAGAAGTAAGAAAGAAGTAAGAAAGAAGTAAGAAAGAAGTAAGAAAGAAAGAAGAAAGAAGAAAGAAGAAAGAAAGAAGTAAGAAAGAAGTAAGAAAGAAGTAAGAAAGAAGTAAGAAAGAAGTAAGAAAGAAGTAAGAAAGAAAGAAGAAAGAAGAAAGAAGAAAGAAAGAAGTAAGAAAGAAGTAAGAAAGAAGTAAGAAAGAAGTAAGAAAGAAGTAAGAAGGAATGAAGAAAGAAGTAAGAAAGAAGTAAGAAAGAAGTAAGGAAGAAGTAAGAAAGAAGTAAGAAAGAAGTAAGAAAGAAAGAAGAAAGAAGTAAGAAAGAAGTAAGAAAGAAGTAAGAAAGAAGTAAGAAAGAAGAAAGAAAGAAGTAAGAAAGAAGTAAGAAAGAAGTAAGAAAGAAGAAAGAAAGAAGTAAGAAAGAAGTAAGAAAGAAGTAAGAAAGAAAGAAGAAAGAAGTAAGAAAGAAGTAAGAAAGAAGTAAGAAAGAAGTAAGAAAGAAGTAACAAATAAGTAAAAAGGAATGAAGAAAGAAGTAAGAAAGAAGTAAGAAAGAAGTAAGAAAGAAGTAAGAAAGAAGTAAGAAAGAAGTAAGAAAGAAGTAAGAAGGAATGAAGAAAGAAGTAAGAAAGAAGTAAGAAAGAAGTATGAAAGAAGTAAGAAAGAAGAAAGAAAGAAGTAAGAAAGAAGTAAGAAAGAAGTAAGAAAGAAGTAAGAAAGAAAGAAGAAAGAAGAAAGAAAGAAGTAAGAAAGAAGTAAGAAAGAAGTAAGAAAGAAGTAAGAGGGAATGAAGAAAGAAGTAAGAAAGAAGTAAGAAAGAAGAAAGAAAGAAGTAAGAGGGAATGAAGAAAGAAGTTAGAAAAAAGTAAGAAATAAGTAAGAACGAAGTAAGTAAGAAGTAAGAAAGAAGTAAGAAAGAAAGAAGAAAGAAGAAAGAAAGAAGTAAGAAAGAAGTAAGAAAGAAGTAAGAAAGAAGTAAGAAAGAAGTAAGAAAGAAGTAAGAAGGAATGAGGAAAGAAGTAAGAAAGAAGTAATAAGGAATGAAGAAAGAAGTAAGAAAGAAGTAAGAAAGAAGTAAGAAAGAAAGAAGAAAGAAGTAAGAAAGAAGTAAGAAAGAAGTAAGAAAGAAGAAAGAATGAAGTAAGAAAGAAGTATGAAAGAAGTAAGAAAGAAGAAAGAAAGAAGTAAGAAAGAAGTAAGAAAGAAGTAAGAAAGAAGTAAGAAAGAAAGAAGAAAGAAGAAAGAAAGAAGTAAGAAAGAAGTAAGAAAGAAGTAAGAAAGAAGTAAAAAGGAATGAAGAAAGAAGTAAGAAAGAAGTAAGAAAGAAGTAAGAAAGAAGTAAGAAAGAAGTAAGAAAGAAGTAAGAAAGAAGTAAGAAAGAAAGAAGAAAGAAGTAAGAAAGAAGTAAGAAAGAAGTAAGAAAGAAGTAAGAAAGAAGAAAGAAAGAAGTAAGAAAGAAGTAAGAAAGAAGTAAGAAAGAAGAGAGAAAGAAGTAAGAAAGAAGTAAGAAAGAAGTAAGAAAGAAAGAAGAAAGAAGAAAGAAAGAAGTAAGAAAGAAGTAAGAAAGAAGTAAGAAAGAAGTAAGAAAGAAGTAAAAAGGAATGAAGAAAGAAGTAAGAAAGAAGTAAGAAAGAAGTAAGAAAGAAGTAAGAAAGAAGTAAGAAAGAAAGAAGAAAGAAGAAAGAAGTAAGAAAGAAGTAAGAAAGAAGTAATAAAGAAGTAAGAAAGAAGAAAGAAAGAAGAAAGAAGTAAGAAAGAAGTAAGAAAGAAGTATGAAAGAAGTAAGAAAGAAGAAAGAAAGATGTAAGAAAGAAGTAAGAAGGAATGAAGAAAGAAGTAAGAAAGAAGAAAGAAGAAAGAAAGAAGTAAGAAAGAAGAAAGAAAGAAGTAAGAAAGAAGTAAGAAAGAAGTAAGAAAGAAGTAAGAAAGAAAGAAGAAAGAAGTAAGAAAGAAGTAAGAAAGAAGAAAGAAAGAAGTAAGAGGGAATGAAGAAAGAATTTAGAAAAAAGTAAGAAATAAGTAAGAAAGAAGTAAGAAAGAAGTAAGAAAGAAGTATGAAAGAAGTAAGAAAGAAGTAAGAAAGAAGTAAGAAAGAAGTAAGAAAGAAGTAAGAAAGAAGTAAGAAAGAAGTAAGAAGGAATGAAGAAAGAAGTAAGAAAGAAGTAAGAAAGAAGTAAGAAAGAAGTAAGAAAGAAGTAAGAAAGAAGTAAGAAAGAAAGAAGAAAGAAGTAAGAAAGAAGTAAGAAAGAAGTAAGAAAGAAGTAAGAAAGAAGAAAGAAAGAAGTAAGAAAGAAGTAAGAAAGAAGTAAGAAAGAAGAAAGAAAGAAGAAAGAAGTAAGAAAGAAGTAAGAAAGAAGTATGAAAGAAGTAAGAAAGAAGAAAGAAAGAAGTAAGAAAGAAGTAGGAAGGAATGAAGAAAGAAGTAAGAAAGAAGTAAGAAAGAAGAAAGAAAGAAGTAAGAAAGAAGAAAGAAAGAAGTAAGAAAGAAGTAAGAAAGAAGTAAGAAAGAAGTAAGAAAGAAGTAAGAAAGAAGTAAGAAAGAAGTAAGAAAGAAGTAAGAAAGAAAGAAGAAAGAAGTAAGAAAGAAGTAAGAAAGAAGTAAGAAAGAAGTAAGAAAGAAGAAAGAAAGAAGTAAGAAAGAAGTAAGAAAGAAGTATGAAAGAAGTAAGAAAGAAGTAAGAAAGAAGTAAGAAAGAAGTAAGAAAGAAGTAAGAAAGAAGTAAGAAAGAAGTAAGAAGGAATGAAGAAAGAAGTAAGAAAGAAGTAAGAAAGAAGTAAGAAAGAAGTAAGAAAGAAGTAAGAAAGAAAGAAGAAAGAAGTAAGAAAGAAGTAAGAAAGAAGTAAGAAAGAAGTAAGAAAGAAGAAAGAAAGAAGTAAGAAAGAAGTAAGAAAGAAGTAAGAAAGAAGAAAGAAAGAAGAAAGAAGTAAGAAAGAAGTAAGAAAGAAGTATGAAAGAAGTAAGAAAGAAGAAAGAAAGAAGTAAGAAAGAAGTAGGAAGGAATGAAGAAAGAAGTAAGAAAGAAGTAAGAAAGAAGAAAGAAAGAAGTAAGAAAGAAGAAAGAAAGAAGTAAGAAAGAAGTAAGAAAGAAGTAAGAAAGAAGTAAGAAAGAAAGAAGAAAGAAGAAAGAAAGAAGTAAGAAAGAAGTAAGAAAGAAGTAAGAAAGAAGTAAGAAAGAAGTAAGAAAGAAGTAAGAAGGAATGAGGAAAGAAGTAAGAAAGAAGTAAGAAGGAATGAAGAAAGAAGTAAGAAAGAAGTAAGAAAGAAGTTAGAAAGAAAGAAGAAAGAAGTAAGAAAGAAGTAAGAAAGAAGTAAGAAAGAAGTAAGAAAGAAGTAAAAAGGAATGAAGAAAGAAGTAAGAAAGAAGTAAGAAAGAAGTAAGAAAGAAGTAAGAAAGAAGTAAGAAAGAAGTAAGAAAGAAAGAAGAAAGAAGTAAGAAAGAAGTAAGAAAGAAGTAAGAAAGAAGAAAGAAAGAAGTAAGAAAGAAGTAAGAAAGAAGTAAGAAAGAAGAGAGAAAGAAGTAAGAAAGAAGTAAGAAAGAAGTAAGAAAGAAAGAAGAAAGAAGAAAGAAAGAAGTAAGAAAGAAGTAAGAAAGAAGTAAGAAAGAAGTAAGAAAGAAGTAAAAAGGAATGAAGAAAGAAGTAAGAAAGAAGTAAGAAAGAAGTAAGAAAGAAGTAAGAAAGAAGTAAGAAAGAAGTAAGAAAGATGAAAGAAAGAAGAAAGAAGAAAGAAGTAAGAAAGAAGTATGAAAGAAGTAAGAAAGAAGAAAGAAAGATGTAAGAAAGAAGTAAGAAGGAATGAAGAAAGAAGTAAGAAAGAAGTAAGAAAGAAGAAAGAAAGAAAGAAGAAAGAAGAAAGAAAGAAGTAAGAAAGAAGTAAGAAAGAAGTAAGAAAGAACTAAGAAAGAAGTAAGAAAGAAGTAAGAAAGAAGAAAGAAAGAAGAAAGAAGTAAGAAAGAAGTAAGAAAGAAGTAAGAAAGAAAGAAGAAAGAAGTAAGAAAGAAGTAAGAAAGAAGTATGAAAGAAGTAAGAAAGAAGAAAGAAAGAAGAAAGAAGTAAGAAAGAAGTAAGAAAGAAGTAAGAAAGAAAGAAGAAAGAAGAAAGAAGAAAGAAAGAAGTAAGAAAGAAGTAAGAAAGAAGTAAGAAAGAAGTAAGAAAGAAGTAACAAGGAATGAAGAAAGAAGTAAGAAAGAAGTAATAAAGAAGTAAGGAAGAAGTAAGAAAGAAGTAAGAAAGAAGTAAGAAAGAAAGAAGAAAGAAGTAAGAAAGAAGTAAGAAAGAAGTAAGAAAGAAGTAAGAAAGAAGAAAGAAAGAAGTAAGAAAGAAGAAAGAAAGAAGTAAGAAAGAAGTAAGAAAGAAGTAAGAAAGAAGTAAGAAAGAAAGAAGAAAGAAGTAAGAAAGAAGTAAGAAAGAAGAAAGAAAGAAGTAAGAGGGAATGAAGAAAGAAGTTAGAAAAAAGTAAGAAATAAGTAAGAACGAAGTAAGTAAGAAGTAAGAAAGAAGTAAGAAAGAAGTAAGAAAGAAGTAAGAAAGAAGTAAGAAGGAATGAGGAAAGAAGTAAGAAAGAAGTAAGAAGGAATGAAGAAAGAAGTAAGAAAGAAGTAAGAAAGAAGTAAGAAAGAAAGAAGAAAGAAGTAAGAAAGAACTAAGAAAGAAGAAAGAAGAAAGAATGAAGTAAGAAAGAAGTATGAAAGAAGTAAGAAAGAAGAAAGAAAGAAGTAAGAAAGAAGTAAGAAAGAAGTAAGAAAGAAGTAAGAAAGAAAGAAGAAAGAAGAAAGAAAGAAGTAAGAAAGAAGTAAGAAAGAAGTAAGAAAGAAGTAAAAAGGAATGAAGAAAGAAGTAAGAAAGAAGTAAGAAAGAAGTAAGAAAGAAGTAAGAAAGAAGTAAGAAAGAAGTAAGAAAGAAGTAAGAAAGAAAGAAGAAAGAAGTAAGAAAGAAGTAAGAAAGAAGTAAGAAAGAAGTAAGAAAGAAGAAAGAAAGAAGTAAGAAAGAAGTAAGAAAGAAGAAAGAAAGAAGTAAGAAAGAAGTAAGAAAGAAGTAAGAAAGAAGTAAGAAAGAAAGAAGAAAGAAGAAAGAAAGAAGTAAGAAAGAAGTAAGAAAGAAGTAAGAAAGAAGTAAGAAAGAAGTAAAAAGGAATGAAGAAAGAAGTAAGAAAGAAGTAAGAAAGAAGTAAGAAAGAAGTAAGAAAGAAGTAAGAAAGAAGTAAGAAAGAAGAAAGAAAGATGTAAGAAAGAAGTAAGAAGGAATGAAGAAAGAAGTAAGAAAGAAGTAAGAAAGAAGAAAGAAAGAAAGAAGAAAGAAGAAAGAAAGAAGAAAGAAAGAAGTAAGAAAGAAGTAAGAAAGAAGTAAGAAAGAAAGAAGAAAGAAGTAAGAAAGAAGTAAGAAAGAAGTAAGAAACAAGTAAGAAAGAAGTAACAAATAAGTAAAAAGGAATGAAGAAAGAAGTAAGAAAGAAGTAAGAAAGAAGTAAGAAAGAAGTAAGAAAGAAGTAAGAAAGAAGTAAGAAAGAAGTAAGAAGGAAAAGAAGAAGAAAGAAGTAAGAAAGAAGTAAGAAAGAAGTAAGAAGAAGTAAGAAAGAAGTAAGAAAGAAGTAAGAAAGAAAGAAGAAAGAAGTAAGAAAGAAGTAAGAAAGAAGTAAGAAAGAAGTAAGAAAGAAGTAAGAAAGAGTAGAAAGAGAAGAAGAAGAAGTAAGAAAGAAGTAGAAGAAGAAAAGAAGGTAAGAAAGAAGTAAGAAAGAGAAAGAAAGAAGAAAGAGAAAGAAAGAAGGTAAGAAAGAAGTAAGAAAGAAGTAAGAAGAAGAAGAAGTAAGAAAGAAGTAAGAAAGAAGTAAGAAAGAGTAAGAAGAAGAAGAAAGAAGTAAGAAAGAAGTAAGAAAGAAGTAAGAAGAAAGAAGAAAGAAGTAAGAAAGAAGTAAGAAAGAAGTAAGAAAGAAGTAAGAGAATGAAGTAAGAAAGAAGTAAGAAAGAAGAAGAAAGAAGTAAGAAAGAAGTAAGAAAGAAGTAAGAAAGGAAGTAAGAAAGAAAGAAGAAAGGAAAGAAGAAAGAGTAAGAAAGAAGTAAGAAAGAAGAAAGAAGTAAGAAGTAAGAAAGAAGAGAAAGAAGAGAAGAAAGAAGTAAGAAAGAAGTAAGAAGAGTAAGAAAGAAGTAAGAAGAAAGAAGAAAGAAGTAAAAAGAAGTAAGAAAGAAGTAAGAAAGAAGTAAGAAGGAAGTAAGAATGAAGGAAGAAAGAAGTAAGAAAGAAGTAAGAAAGAAGTAAGAAAGAAGTTAAGAAAGAAGTAAGAAGAAGAAGTAAAGAAGAAGAAAGAAGTAAGAAAGAAGTAAGAAAGAAGTAAGAAGAAGAAGAAAGAGTAAGAAAGAAGTAAGAAGAAGTAAGAAAGAAGTAAGAAGGAATGAAGAAAGAAGTAAGAAAGAAGTAGAAAGAAGTAAGAAAGAAGTAGAAAGAAAGAAGAAAGAAAGTAAGAAAGAAGTAAGAAAGAAGTAAGAAAGAAGTAAGAAAGAAGAAAGAAGTAAGAAAAGAAGAAAGAAAGAAGTAAGAAAGAAGAAGAGAAAGAAGTAAGTAAGAAGTAGAAGTAAGAAGGAAAGAAGAAAGAAGTAAAGAAAGAAGTAAGAAAG
>NW_027043117.1:0-52811 GCF_036013475.1 Columba livia
AAAGCCCAAAGAAAGGGGAAAGAAAGCTCAAAGAAAGCCCAAAGAAAGGGGAAAGAAAGCCCAAAGAAAGGGGAAAGAAAGCCCAAAGAAAGGGGAAAGAAAGCCCAAAGAAAGGGAAAAGAAAGAACAAAGAAAGCCCAAAGAAAGTGGAAAGAAAGGGGAAAGAAACCCAAAGAAAGGGGATAGAAAGCCCAAAGAAAGGGTAAAGAAAGCCCAAAGAAAGCCCAAAGAAAGGGGAAAGAAAGCCCAAAGAAAGCCCAAAGAAAGGGGAAAGAAAGTCCAAAGAAAGCCCAAAGAAAGCCCAAAGAAAGCGTAAAGCAAGCCCAAAGAAAGGGGAAAGAAAGCCCAAAGAAAGGGGAAAGAAAGCCCAAAGAAAGGGGAAAGAAAGGGGAAAGAAAGCCCAAAGAAAGGGGAAAGAAAGCCCAAAGAAAGCCCAAAGAAAGGGGAAAGAAAGCCCAAAGAAAGCCCAAAGAAAGCCCAAAGAAAGCCCAAAGAAAGGGGAAAGAAAGTACAAAGAAAGGGGAAAGAAAGCCCAAAGAAATCCCAAAGAAAGGGAAAGAAAGCCCAAAGAAAGCCCAAAGAAAGCCCAAAGAAAGCCCAAAGAAAGGGGAAAGAAAGCCCAGAGAAAGCCCAAAGAAAGGGGAAGGAAAGCCCAAAGAAAGGGGAAAGAAAGCCCAAAGAAAGGGGAAAGAAAGGGGAAAGAAAGCCCAAAGAAAGGGGAAAGAAAGCCCAAAGAAAGCCCAAAGAAAGGGAAATAAAGCCCAAAGAAAGCCCAAAGAAAGCCCAAAGAAAGGGGAAAGAAAGTCCAAAGAAAGGGGAAAGAAAGCCCAAAGAAATCCCAAAGAAAGGGGAAAGAAAGCCCAAAGAAAGCCCAACGAAAGGGGAAAGAAAGCCCAAAGAAAGGGGAAAGAAAGCCCAGAGAAAGCCCAAAGAAAGGGGAAGGAAAGCCCAAGAAAGCCCAAAGAAAGGGGAAAGAAAGCCCAAAGAAAGCCCAAAGAAAGGGGAAAGAAAGCCCAAAGAAAGCCCAAAGAAAGGGAAAGAAAGCCAAAGAAAGGGGAAAGAAAGCCCAAAGAAAGCCCAAAGAAAGGGGAAAGAAAGCCCAAAGAAAGCCCAAAGAAAGCCCAAAGAAAGCCCAAAGAAAGCCCAAAGACAGCCCAAATAAAGGGGAATGAAAGCCCAAAGAAAGGCCAAAGAAAGCCCAAAGAAAGCCCAAAAAAAGGGGAAATAAAGCCCAAAGAAAGTGGAAAGAAAGTGGAAAGAAGGCCCAAAGAAAGGGGAAAAAAAGCCCAAAGAAAGCCCAAAGAAAGGGGAATGAAAGCCCAAAGAAAGGGAAAAGAAAGCCAAAGAAAGCCCAAAGAAAGGGGAAAGAAAGCCCAAAGAAAGCCCAAAGAAAGGGGAAAGAAAGCCCAAAGAAAGCCCAAAGAAAGCCCAAAGAAAGCCCAAAAAAGGGGAAAGAAAGCCTAAAGAAAGGGGAAAGAAAGCCCAGAGAAAGCACAAAGAAAGAAGAAAGAAAGCCCAAAGAAAGGGGAAAGAAAGCCCAAAGAAAGCCCAAAGAAAGGGGAAAGAAAGGGGAAAGAACGCTCAAAGAAAGCCCAAAGAACGCCCAAAGAAAGGGGAAAGAAAGCCCAAAGAAAGGGGAAAGAAAGGGGAAAGAAATCCCAAACAAAGGGGAAAGAACGCCCAAAGAAAGCCCAAAGAAAGGGGAAAGAAAGCCCAAAGAAAGGGGAAAGAACGCCCAAAGAAAGCGCAAAGAAAGGGGAAAGAAAGCCCAAAGAAAGGGGAAAGAAAGCCCAAAGAAAGCCCAAAGAAAGGGGAAAGAAAGCCCAAAGAAAGCCCAAAGAAAGCCCAAAGAAAGGGGAAAGACAGCCCAAAGAAAGGGGAAAGAAAGCCCAAAGAAAGCCCAAAGAAAGGGGAAAGAAAGCCCAAAGAAAGCCCAAAGAAAGCCCAAAGAAAGGGGAAAGACAGCCCAAAGAAAGGGGAAAGAAAGCCCAAAGAAAGCCCAATGAAAGCCCAAAGAAAGCCAAAGAAAGGGGAAACAAAGCCCAAAGAAAGCCCAAGGAAAGCCCAAAGAAAGCCCAAAGAAGGCCCAAAGAAAGGTGAAAGAAAGCCCAAAGAAAGGGGAAAGAAAGCCCAAAGAAAGGGGAATGACAGCCCAAAGAAAGGGGAAAGAAAGCCCATGGAAAGGGGAAAGAAAGCCCAAAGAAAGGGGAAAGAAAGCCCAAAGAAAGGGGAAAGAAAGCCCAAAGAAAGGGGAAAGAAAGCCCAAAGAAAGCCCAAAGAAAGCCCAAAGAAAGTGGAAAGAAAGCCCAAGGAAAGCCCAAAGAAAGGGGAAAGAAAGCCCAAAGAAAGGGGAAGGAAAGCCCAAAGAAAGGGGAAAGAAAGACCAAAGAAAGGGGAAAGAAAGCCCAAAGAAAGGGGAAAGAAAGCCCAAAGAAAACCAAAAGACAGCCCAAAGAAAGGGGAAAGAAAGCCCAAAGAAAGCCCAAAGAAAGGGGAAAGAAAGCCCAAAGAAAGCCCAAAGAAAGCCCAAAGAAAGTGGAAAGAAAGGGGAAAGAAAGCCCAAAGAAAGCCCAAAGAAAGCCCAAAGAAAGGGGAAAGAAAGCCCAAAGAAAGCCCAAAGAAAGGGGAAAGAAAGGGGAAAGAAAGCCCAAAGAAACGGGAAAGAAAGAGCAAAGAAAGCCCAAAGAAAGTGGAAAGAAAGCCCAAAGAAAGGGGAAAGAAAGCCCAAAGAAATGGGAAAGAAAGCTCAAAGAAAGCCCAAAGAAAGGGGAAAGAAAGCCCAAAGAAAGGGGAAAGAAAGCCCAAAGAAAGGGGAAAGAAAGCCCAAAGAAAGGGGAAAGAAAGCCCAAAGAAAGGGAAAAGAAAGCCTAAAGAAAGCCCAAAGAAAGTGGAAAGAAAGGGGAAAGAAAGCCAAAGAAAGGGGATAGAAAGCCCAAAGAAAGGGTAAAGAAAGCCCAAAGAAAGCCCAAAGAAAGGGGAAAGAAAGCCCAAAGAAAGCCCAAAGAAAGAGGAAAGAAAGTCCAAAGAAAGCCTAAAGAAAGCCCAAAGAAAGTGGAAAGAAAGGGGAAAGAAAGCCCAAAGAAAGGGGATAGAAAGCCCAAAGAAAGGGTAAAGAAAGCCCAAGAAAGCCAAAGAAAGGGGAAAGAAAGCCCAAAGAAAGCCAAAGAAAGAGGAAAGAAAGTCCAAAGAAAGCCCAAAGAAAGCCCAAAGAAAGCGCAAAGCAAGCCCAAAGAAAGGGGAAAGAAAGCCCAAAGAAAGGGGAAAGAAAGCCCAAGAAAGGGGAAAGAAAGGGGAAAGAAAGCCCAAAGAAAGTGGAAAGAAAGCGCAAAGAAAGCCCAAAGAAAGTGGAAAGAGAGCCCAAAGAAAGGGGAAAGAGAGCCCAAAGAAAGGGGAAAGAAAGCTCAAAGAAAGGGGAAAGAAAGCCCAAAGAAAGGGGAAAGAAAGCCCAAAGAAAGGGGAAAGAAAGCCCAAAGAAAGGGGAAAGAAAGCCCAAAGAAAGGGGAAAGAAAGCCCAAAGAAAGGGGAAAGAAAGCCCAAAGAAAGGGGAATGAAAGCCCAAAGAAAGGGGAAAGAAAGCCCAAAGAAAGGGAAAAGAAAGAACAAAGAAAGCCCAAAGAAAGTGGAAAGAAAGGGGAAAGAAACCCAAAGAAAGGGGATAGAAAGCCCAAAGAAAGGGTAAAGAAAGCCCAAAGAAAGCCCAAAGAAAGGGGAAAGAAAGCCCAAAGAAAGCCCAAAGAAAGGGGAAAGAAAGTCCAAAGAAAGCCCAAAGAAAGCCCAAAGAAAGCGTAAAGCAAGCCCAAAGAAAGAGGAAAGAAAGCCCAAAGAAAGGGGAAAGAAAGCCCAAAGAAAGGGGAAAGAAAGCCCAAAGAAAGGGGAAAGAAAGCCCAAAGAAATCCCAAAGACAGCCCAAAGAAAGGGGAAAGAAAGCCCAAAGAAAGGGGAATGAAAGCCCAAAGAAAGCCCAAAGAAAGCCCAAAGAAAGCCCAAAGAAAGTTCAAAGAAAGGGGAAAGAAAGCCCCAAGAAAGGGGAAAGAAAGCCCAAAGAAAGCCCAAAGAAAGCCCAAAGAAAGGGGAAAGAAAGCCCAAAGAAAGGGAAAGAAAGCCCAAAGAAAGGGGATAGAAAGCCCAAAGAAAGGGTAAAGAAAGCCCAAAGAAAGCCCAAAGAAAGGGGAAAGAAAGCCCAAAGAAAGCCCAAAGAAAGGGGAAAGAAAGCCCAAAGAAAGCCCAAAGAAAGCCCAAAGAAAGGGGAAAGAAAGCCCAAAGAAAGCCCAAAGAAAGCCCAAATAAAGCCCAAAGAAAGGGGAAAGAAAGCCCAAAGAAAGGGGAAGAAAGCCCAAAGAAAGGGGAAACAAAGCCCAAAGAAAGCCCAAAGAAAGCCCAAAGAAAGCCCAAAGAAGGCCCAAAGAAAGGTGAAAGAAAGCCCAAAGAAATGGGAAAGAAAGCCCAAAGAAAGGGGAATGACAGCCCAAAGAAAGGGGAAAGAAAGCCCAAAGAAAGGGGAAAGAAAGCCCAAAGAAAGGGGAAAGAAAGCCCAAAGAAAGGCGAAAGAAAGCCCAAAGAAAGGGGAAAGAAAGCCCAAAGAAAGCCCAAAGAAAGCCCAAAGAAAGTGGAAAGAAAGCCCAAGGAAAGCCCAAAGAAAGGGGAAAGAAAGCCCAAAGAAAGGGGAATGACAGCCCAAAGAAAGGGGAAGGAAAGCCCAAAGAAAGGGGAAAGAAAGACCAAAGAAAGGGGAAAGAAAGCCCAAAGAAAGGGGAAAGAAAGCCCAAAGAAAACCAAAAGACAGCCCAAAGAAAGGGGAAAGAAAGCCCAAAGAAAGCCCAAAGAAAGGGTAAAGAAAGCCCAAAGAAAGCCCAAAGAAAGCCCAAAGAAAGTGGAAAGAAAGTGGAAAGAAAGCCCAAAGAAAGCCCAAAGAAAGCCCAAAGAAAGGGGAAAGAAAGCCCAAATAAAGCGCAAAGAAAGGGGAAAGAAAGGGGAAAGAAAGCCCAAAGAAAGGGGAAAGAAAGAGCAAAGAAAGCCCAAAGAAAGTGGAAAGAAAGCCCAAAGAAAGGGGAAAGAAAGCCCAAAGAAAGGGGAAAGAAAGCTCAAAGAAAGCCCAAAGAAAGGGGAAAGAAAGCCCAATGAAAGGGGAAAGAAAGCCCAAAGAAAGGGGAAAGAAAGCCCAAAGAAAGGGGAAAGAAAGCCCAAAGAAAGGGGAAAGAAAGCCCAAAGAAAGGGGATAGAAAGCCCAAAGAAAGGGTAAAGAAAGCCCAATGAAAGCCCAAAGAAAGGGGAAAGAAAGCCCAAAGAAAGAGGAAAGAAAGTCCAAAGAAAGCCCAAAGAAAGCCCAAAGAAAGCGCAAAGCAAGCCCAAAGAAAGGGGAAAGAAAGCCCAAAGAAAGGGAAAGAAAGCCCAAAGAAAGGGGAAAGAAAGGGGAAAGAAAGCCCAAAGAAAGTGGAAAGAAAGCGCAAAGAAAGCCCAAAGAAAGTGGAAAGAAAGCGTAAAGAAAGACCAAAGAAAGTGGAAAGAAAGCCCAAAGAAAGGGGAAAGAAAGCCCAAAGAAAGGGGAAAGAAAGCTCAAAGAAAGCCCAAAGAAAGGGGAAAGAAAGCCCAAAGAAAGGGGAAAGAAAGCCCAAAGAAAGGGGAAAGAAAGCCCAAGGAAAGGGGAAAGAAAGCCCAAAGAAAGGGGAAAGAAAGCCCAAAGAAAGGGAAAAGAAAGAACAAAGAAAGCCCAAAGAAAGTGGAAAGAAAGCGCAAAGAAAGCCCAAAGAAAGTGGAAAGAAAGCGTAAAGAAAGACCAAAGAAAGTGGAAAGAAAGCCCAAAGAAAGGGGAAAGAAAGCCCAAAGAAAGGGGAAAGAAAGCTCAAAGAAAGCCAAAGAAAGGGGAAAGAAAGCCCAAAGAAAGGGGAAAGAAAGCCCAAAGAAAGGGGAAAGAAAGCCCAAAGAAAGGGAAAAGAAAGAACAAAGAAAGCCCAAAGAAAGTGGAAAGAAAGGGGAAAGAAACCCAAAGAAAGGGGATAGAAAGCCCAAAGAAAGGGTAAAGAAAGCCCAAAGAAAGCCCAAAGAAAGGGGAAAGAAAGCCCAAAGAAAGCCCAAAGAAAGGGGAAAGAAAGTCCAAAGAAAGCCCAAAGAAAGCCCAAAGAAAGCGTAAAGCAAGCCCAAAGAAAGGGGAAAGAAAGCCCAAAGAAAGGGGAAAGAAAGCCCAAAGAAAGGGGAAAGAAAGGGGAAAGAAAGCCCAAAGAAAGGGGAAAGAAAGCCCAAAGAAAGCCCAAAGAAAGGGGAAAGAAAGCCCAAAGAAAGCCCAAAGAAAGCCCAAAGAAAGCCCAAAGAAAGGGGAAAGAAAGTACAAAGAAAGGGGAAAGAAAGCCCAAAGAAATCCCAAAGAAAGGGGAAAGAAAGCCCAAAGAAAGCCCAAAGAAAGCCCAAAGAAAGCCCAAAGAAAGGGGAAAGAAAGCCCAGAGAAAGCCCAAAGAAAGGGGAAGGAAAGCCCAAAGAAAGGGGAAAGAAAGCCCAAAGAAAGGGGAAAGAAAGGGGAAAGAAAGCCCAAAGAAAGGGGAAAGAAAGCCCAAAGAAAGCCCAAAGAAAGGGGAAATAAAGCCCAAAGAAAGCCCAAAGAAAGCCCAAAGAAAGGGGAAAGAAAGTCCAAAGAAAGGGGAAAGAAAGCCCAAAGAAATCCCAAAGAAAGGGGAAAGAAAGCCCAAAGAAAGCCCAACGAAAGGGGAAAGAAAGCCCAAAGAAAGGGGAAAGAAAGCCCAGAGAAAGCCCAAAGAAAGGGGAAGGAAAGCCCAAAGAAAGCCCAAAGAAAGGGGAAAGAAAGCCCAAAGAAAGCCCAAAGAAAGGGGAAAGAAAGCCCAAAGAAAGCCCAAAGAAAGGGGAAAGAAAGCCCAAAGAAAGGGGAAAGAAAGCCCAAAGAAAGCCCAAAGAAAGGGAAAGAAAGCCAAAGAAAGCCCAAAGAAAGCCAAAGAAAGCCCAAAGAAAGCCCAAAGACAGCCCAAATAAAGGGGAATGAAAGCCCAAAGAAAGGCCAAAGAAAGCCCAAAGAAAGCCCAAAAAAAGGGGAAATAAAGCCCAAAGAAAGTGGAAAGAAAGTGGAAAGAAGGCCCAAAGAAAGGGGAAAAAAAGCCCAAAGAAAGCCCAAAGAAAGGGGAATGAAAGCCCAAAGAAAGGGAAAAGAAAGCCCAAAGAAAGCCCAAAGAAAGGGGAAAGAAAGCCCAAAGAAAGCCCAAAGAAAGGGGAAAGAAAGCCAAAGAAAGCCCAAAGAAAGCCCAAAGAAAGCCCAAAAAAGGGGAAAGAAAGCCTAAAGAAAGGGGAAAGAAAGCCCAGAGAAAGCACAAAGAAAGAAGAAAGAAAGCCCAAAGAAAGGGGAAAGAAAGCCCAAAGAAAGCCCAAAGAAAGGGGAAAGAAAGGGGAAAGAACGCTCAATGAAAGCCCAAAGAACGCCCAAAGAAAGGGGAAAGAAAGCCCAAAGAAAGGGGAAAGAAAGGGGAAAGAAATCCCAAACAAAGGGGAAAGAACGCCCAAAGAAAGCCCAAAGAAAGGGGAAAGAAAGCCCAAAGAAAGGGGAAAGAACGCCCAAAGAAAGCGCAAAGAAAGGGGAAAGAAAGCCCAAAGAAAGGGGAAAGAAAGCCCAAAGAAAGCCCAAAGAAAGGGGAAAGAAAGCCCAAAGAAAGCCCAAAGAAAGCCCAAAGAAAGGGGAAAGACAGCCCAAAGAAAGGGGAAAGAAAGCCCAAAGAAAGCCCAAAGAAAGGGGAAAGAAAGCCCAAAGAAAGCCCAAAGAAAGCCCAAAGAAAGGGGAAAGACAGCCCAAAGAAAGGGGAAAGAAAGCCCAAAGAAAGCCCAATGAAAGCCCAAAGAAAGCCCAAAGAAAGGGGAAACAAAGCCCAAAGAAAGCCCAAGGAAAGCCCAAAGAAAGCCCAAAGAAGGCCCAAAGAAAGGTGAAAGAAAGCCCAAAGAAAGGGGAAAGAAAGCCCAAAGAAAGGGGAATGACAGCCCAAAGAAAGGGGAAAGAAAGCCCATGGAAAGGGGAAAGAAAGCCCAAAGAAAGGGGAAAGAAAGCCCAAAGAAAGGGGAAAGAAAGCCCAAAGAAAGGGGAAAGAAAGCCCAAAGAAAGCCCAAAGAAAGCCCAAAGAAAGTGGAAAGAAAGCCCAAGGAAAGCCCAAAGAAAGGGGAAAGAAAGCCCAAAGAAAGGGGAAGGAAAGCCCAAAGAAAGGGGAAAGAAAGACCAAAGAAAGGGGAAAGAAAGCCCAAAGAAAGGGGAAAGAAAGCCCAAAGAAAACCAAAAGACAGCCCAAAGAAAGGGGAAAGAAAGCCCAAAGAAAGCCCAAAGAAAGGGGAAAGAAAGCCCAAAGAAAGCCCAAAGAAAGCCCAAAGAAAGTGGAAAGAAAGGGGAAAGAAAGCCCAAAGAAAGCCCAAAGAAAGCCCAAAGAAAGGGGAAAGAAAGCCCAAAGAAAGCCCAAAGAAAGGGGAAAGAAAGGGGAAAGAAAGCCCAAAGAAACGGGAAAGAAAGAGCAAAGAAAGCCCAAAGAAAGTGGAAAGAAAGCCCAAAGAAAGGGGAAAGAAAGCCCAAAGAAATGGGAAAGAAAGCTCAAAGAAAGCCCAAAGAAAGGGGAAAGAAAGCCCAAAGAAAGGGGAAAGAAAGCCCAAAGAAAGGGGAAAGAAAGCCCAAAGAAAGGGGAAAGAAAGCCCAAAGAAAGGGAAAAGAAAGCCTAAAGAAAGCCCAAAGAAAGTGGAAAGAAAGGGGAAAGAAAGCCCAAAGAAAGGGGATAGAAAGCCCAAAGAAAGGGTAAAGAAAGCCCAAAGAAAGCCCAAAGAAAGGGGAAAGAAAGCCCAAAGAAAGCCCAAAGAAAGAGGAAAGAAAGTCCAAAGAAAGCCTAAAGAAAGCCCAAAGAAAGTGGAAAGAAAGGGGAAAGAAAGCCCAAAGAAAGGGGATAGAAAGCCCAAAGAAAGGGTAAAGAAAGCCCAAAGAAAGCCCAAAGAAAGGGGAAAGAAAGCCCAAAGAAAGCCCAAAGAAAGAGGAAAGAAAGTCCAAAGAAAGCCCAAAGAAAGCCCAAAGAAAGCGCAAAGCAAGCCCAAAGAAAGGGAAAGAAAGCCCAAAGAAAGGGGAAAGAAAGCCCAAAGAAAGGGGAAAGAAAGGGGAAAGAAAGCCCAAAGAAAGTGGAAAGAAAGCGCAAAGAAAGCCCAAAGAAAGTGGAAAGAGAGCCCAAAGAAAGGGGAAAGAAAGCCCAAAGAAAGGGGAAAGAAAGCTCAAAGAAAGGGGAAAGAAAGCCCAAAGAAAGGGGAAAGAAAGCCCAAAGAAAGGGGAAAGAAAGCCCAAAGAAAGGGGAAAGAAAGCCCAAAGAAAGGGGAAAGAAAGCCCAAAGAAAGGGGAAAGAAAGCCCAAAGAAAGGGGAATGAAAGCCCAAAGAAAGGGGAAAGAAAGCCCAAAGAAAGGGAAAAGAAAGAACAAAGAAAGCCCAAAGAAAGTGGAAAGAAAGGGGAAAGAAACCCAAAGAAAGGGGATAGAAAGCCCAAAGAAAGGGTAAAGAAAGCCCAAAGAAAGCCCAAAGAAAGGGGAAAGAAAGCCCAAAGAAAGCCCAAAGAAAGGGGAAAGAAAGTCCAAAGAAAGCCCAAAGAAAGCCCAAAGAAAGCGTAAAGCAAGCCCAAAGAAAGAGGAAAGAAAGCCCAAAGAAAGGGGAAAGAAAGCCCAAAGAAAGGGGAAAGAAAGCCCAAAGAAAGGGGAAAGAAAGCCCAAAGAAATCCCAAAGACAGCCCAAAGAAAGGGGAAAGAAAGCCCAAAGAAAGGGGAATGAAAGCCCAAAGAAAGCCCAAAGAAAGCCCAAAGAAAGCCCAAAGAAAGTTCAAAGAAAGGGGAAAGAAAGCCCCAAGAAAGGGGAAAGAAAACCCAAAGAAAGCCCAAAGAAAGCCCAAAGAAAGGGGAAAGAAAGCCCAAAGAAAGGGGAAAGAAAGCCCAAAGAAAGGGGATAGAAAGCCCAAAGAAAGGGTAAAGAAAGCCCAAAGAAAGCCCAAAGAAAGGGGAAAGAAAGCCCAAAGAAAGCCCAAGAAAGGGGAAAGAAAGCCCAAAGAAAGCCCAAAGAAAGCCCAAAGAAAGGGGAAAGAAAGCCCAAAGAAAGCCCAAAGAAAGCCCAAATAAAGCCCAAAGAAAGGGAAAGAAAGCCCAAAGAAAGCCCAAAGAAAGCCCAAAGAAAGGGGAAACAAAGCCCAAAGAAAGCCCAAAGAAAGCCCAAAGAAAGCCCAAAGAAGGCCCAAAGAAAGGTGAAAGAAAGCCCAAAGAAATGGGAAAGAAAGCCCAAAGAAAGGGGAATGACAGCCCAAAGAAAGGGGAAAGAAAGCCCAAAGAAAGGGAAAGAAAGCCCAAAGAAAGGGGAAAGAAAGCCCAAAGAAAGGCGAAAGAAAGCCCAAAGAAAGGGGAAAGAAAGCCCAAAGAAAGCCCAAAGAAAGCCCAAAGAAAGTGGAAAGAAAGCCCAAGGAAAGCCCAAAGAAAGGGGAAAGAAAGCCCAAAGAAAGGGGAATGACAGCCCAAAGAAAGGGGAAGGAAAGCCCAAAGAAAGGGAAAGAAAGACCAAAGAAAGGGGAAAGAAAGCCCAAAGAAAGGGGAAAGAAAGCCCAAAGAAAACCAAAAGACAGCCCAAAGAAAGGGGAAAGAAAGCCCAAAGAAAGCCCAAAGAAAGGGTAAAGAAAGCCCAAAGAAAGCCCAAAGAAAGCCCAAAGAAAGTGGAAAGAAAGTGGAAAGAAAGCCCAAAGAAAGCCCAAAGAAAGCCCAAAGAAAGGGGAAAGAAAGCCCAAATAAAGCGCAAAGAAAGGGGAAAGAAAGGGGAAAGAAAGCCCAAAGAAAGGGGAAAGAAAGAGCAAAGAAAGCCCAAAGAAAGTGGAAAGAAAGCCCAAAGAAAGGGGAAAGAAAGCCCAAAGAAAGGGGAAAGAAAGCTCAAAGAAAGCCCAAAGAAAGGGGAAAGAAAGCCCAATGAAAGGGGAAAGAAAGCCCAAAGAAAGGGGAAAGAAAGCCCAAAGAAAGGGGAAAGAAAGCCCAAAGAAAGGGGAAAGAAAGCCCAAAGAAAGGGGATAGAAAGCCCAAAGAAAGGGTAAAGAAAGCCCAATGAAAGCCCAAAGAAAGGGAAAGAAAGCCCAAAGAAAGAGGAAAGAAAGTCCAAAGAAAGCCCAAAGAAAGCCCAAAGAAAGCGCAAAGCAAGCCCAAAGAAAGGGGAAAGAAAGCCCAAAGAAAGGGGAAAGAAAGCCCAAAGAAAGGGGAAAGAAAGGGGAAAGAAAGCCAAAGAAAGTGGAAAGAAAGCGCAAAGAAAGCCCAAAGAAAGTGGAAAGAAAGCGTAAAGAAAGACCAAAGAAAGTGGAAAGAAAGCCCAAAGAAAGGGGAAAGAAAGCCCAAAGAAAGGGGAAAGAAAGCTCAAAGAAAGCCCAAAGAAAGGGGAAAGAAAGCCCAAAGAAAGGGGAAAGAAAGCCCAAAGAAAGGGGAAAGAAAGCCCAAGGAAAGGGGAAAGAAAGCCCAAAGAAAGGGGAAAGAAAGCCAAAGAAAGGGAAAAGAAAGAACAAAGAAAGCCCAAAGAAAGTGGAAAGAAAGCGCAAAGAAAGCCCAAAGAAAGTGGAAAGAAAGCGTAAAGAAAGACCAAAGAAAGTGGAAAGAAAGCCCAAAGAAAGGGGAAAGAAAGCCCAAAGAAAGGGGAAAGAAAGCTCAAAGAAAGCCCAAAGAAAGGGGAAAGAAAGCCCAAAGAAAGGGGAAAGAAAGCCCAAAGAAAGGGGAAAGAAAGCCCAAAGAAAGGGGAAAGAAAGCCAAAGAAAGGGAAAAGAAAGAACAAAGAAAGCCCAAAGAAAGTGGAAAGAAAGGGGAAAGAAACCCAAAGAAAGGGGATAGAAAGCCCAAAGAAAGGGTAAAGAAAGCCCGAAGAAAGCCCAAAGAAAGGGGAAAGAAAGCCCAAAGAAAGCCCAAAGAAAGGGGAAAGAAAGTCCAAAGAAAGCCCAAAGAAAGCCCAAAGAAAGCGTAAAGCAAGCCCAAAGAAAGGGGAAAGAAAGCCCAAAGAAAGGGGAAAGAAAGCCCAAAGAAAGGGGAAAGAAAGGGGAAAGAAAGCCCAAAGAAAGGGGAAAGAAAGCCCAAAGAAAGCCCAAAGAAAGGGGAAAGAAAGCCCAAAGAAAGCCCAAAGAAAGCCCAAAGAAAGCCCAAAGAAAGGGGAAAGAAAGTACAAAGAAAGGGGAAAGAAAGCCCAAAGAAATCCCAAAGAAAGGGGAAAGAAAGCCCAAAGAAAGCCCAAAGAAAGCCCAAAGAAAGGGGAAAGAAAGCCCAGAGAAAGCCCAAAGAAAGGGGAAGGAAAGCCCAAAGAAAGGGGAAAGAAAGCCCAAAGAAAGGGGAAAGAAAGGGGAAAGAAAGCCCAAAGAAAGGGGAAAGAAAGCCCAAAGAAAGCCCAAAGAAAGGGGAAAGAAAGCCCAAAGAAAGCCCAAAGAAAGCCCAAAGAAAGGGGAAAGAAAGTCCAAAGAAAGGGGAAAGAAAGCCCAAAGAAATCCCAAAGAAAGGGGAAAGAAAGCCCAAAGAAAGCCCAACGAAAGGGGAAAGAAAGCCCAAAGAAAGGGGAAAGAAAGCCCAGAGAAAGCCCAAAGAAAGGGGAAGGAAAGCCCAAAGAAAGCCCAAAGAAAGGGGAAAGAAAGCCCAAAGAAAGCCCAAAGAAAGGGGAAAGAAAGCCCAAAGAAAGCCCAAAGAAAGGGGAAAGAAAGCCCAAAGAAAGGGGAAAGAAAGCCCAAAGAAAGCCCAAAGAAAGGGGAAAGAAAGCCCAAAGAAAGCCCAAAGAAAGCCCAAAGAAAGCCCAAAGAAAGCCCAAAGACAGCCCAAATAAAGGGGAATGAAAGCCCAAAGAAAGGCAAAGAAAGCCCAAAGAAAGCCCAAAAAAAGGGGAAATAAAGCCCAAAGAAAGTGGAAAGAAAGTGGAAAGAAGGCCAAAGAAAGGGGAAAAAAAGCCCAAAGAAAGCCCAAAGAAAGGGGAATGAAAGCCCAAAGAAAGGGAAAAGAAAGCCCAAAGAAAGCCCAAAGAAAGGGGAAAGAAAGCCCAAAGAAAGCCCAAAGAAAGGGGAAAGAAAGCCAAAGAAAGCCCAAAGAAAGCCCAAAGAAAGCCCAAAAAAGGGGAAAGAAAGCCTAAAGAAAGGGGAAAGAAAGCCCAGAGAAAGCACAAAGAAAGAAGAAAGAAAGCCCAAAGAAAGGGGAAAGAAAGCCCAAAGAAAGCCCAAAGAAAGGGGAAAGAAAGGGGAAAGAACGCTCAATGAAAGCCCAAAGAACGCCCAAAGAAAGGGGAAAGAAAGCCCAAAGAAAGGAGAAAGAAAGGGGAAAGAAATCCCAAACAAAGGGGAAAGAACGCCCAAAGAAAGCCCAAGAAAGGGGAAAGAAAGCCCAAAGAAAGGGGAAAGAACGCCCAAAGAAAGCGCAAAGAAAGGGGAAAGAAAGCCCAAAGAAAGGGGAAAGAAAGCCCAAAGAAAGCCCAAAGAAAGGGGAAAGAAAGCCCAAAGAAAGCCCAAAGAAAGCCCAAAGAAAGGGGAAAGACAGCCCAAAGAAAGGGGAAAGAAAGCCCAAAGAAAGCCCAAAGAAAGGGGAAAGAAAGCCCAAAGAATGCCCAAAGAAAGCCCAAAGAAAGGGGAAAGACAGCCCAAAGAAAGGGGAAAGAAAGCCCAAAGAAATCCCAAAGAAAGGGGAAAGAAAGCCCAAAGAAAGGGGAAAGAAAGCCCAAAGAAAGGGGAAAGAAACCCAGAGAAAGCCCAAAGAAAGGGGAAGGAAAGCCAAAGAAAGCCCAAAGAAAGGGGAAAGAAAGCCCAAAGAAAGCCCAAGGAAAGTGGAAAGAAAGACCAAAGAAAGCCCAAAGAAAGGGGAAAGAAAGCCCAAAGAAATGGGAAAGAAAGCCCAAAGAAAGCCCAAAGAAAGGGGAAAGAAAGCCCAAAGAAAGGGGAATGACAGCCCAAATAAAGGGGAAAGAAAGCCCAAAGAAAGCCCAAAGAAAGCCCAAAGAAAGGGGAAAGAAAGCCCAAAGAAAGCCCAAAGAAAGAGGAAAGAAAGTCCAAAGAAAGCCCAAAGAAAGCCCAAAGAAAGCGCAAAGCAAGCCCAAAGAAAGGGGAAAGAAAGCCCAAAGAAAGGGGAAAGAAAGCCCGAAGAAAGGGGAAAGAAAGGGGAAAGAAAGCCCAAAGAAAGTGGAAAGAAAGCGCAAAGAAAGCCCAAAGAAAGTGGAAAGAAAGCCCAAAGAAAGGGGAAAGAAAGCCCAAAGAAAGGGGAAAGAAAGCTCAAAGAAAGCCCAAAGAAAGGGGAAAGAAAGCCCAAAGAAAGGGGAAAGAAAGCCCAAAGAAAGGGGAAAGAAAGCCCAAAGAAAGGGGAAAGAAAGCCCAAAGAAAGGGGAAAGAAAGCCCAAAGAAAGGGGAAAGAAAGCCCAAAGAAAGGGGAAAGAAAGCCCAAAGAAAGGGGAAAGAAAGCCCAAAGAAAGGGAAAAGAAAGAACAAAGAAAGCCCAAAGAAAGTGGAAAGAAAGGGGAAAGAAACCCAAAGAAAGGGGATAGAAAGCCCAAAGAAAGGGTAAAGAAAGCCCAAAGAAAGCCCAAAGAAAGGCGAAAGAAAGCCCAAAGAAAGCCCAAAGAAAGGGGAAAGAAAGTCCAAAGAAAGCCCAAAGAAAGCCAAAGAAAGCATAAAGCAAGCCCAAAGAAAGAGGAAAGAAAGCCCAAAGAAAGGGGAAAGAAAGCCCAAAGAAAGGGGAAAGAAAGCCCAAAGAAAGGGGAAAGAAAGCCCAAAGAAATCCCAAAGACAGCCCAAAGAAAGGGGAAAGAAAGCCCAAAGAAAGGGGAATGAAAGCCAAAGAAAGCCCAAAGAAAGCCCAAAGAAAGCCCAAAGAAAGCCCAAAGAAAGTTCAAAGAAAGGGGAAAAAAGCCCCAAGAAAGGGGAAAGAAAGCCCAAAGAAAGCCCAAAGAAAGGGGAAAGAAAGCCCAAAGAAAGGGGAAAGAAAGCCCAAAGAAAGGGGATAGAAAGCCCAAAGAAAGGGTAAAGAAAGCCCAAAGAAAGCCCAAAGAAAGGGGAAAGAAAGCCCAAAGAGAGCCCAAAGAAAGGGGAAAGAAAGGGGAAAGAAAGCCCAAAGAAAGCCCAAAGAAAGAGGAAAGAAAGTCCAAAGAAAGCCCAAAGAAAGCCCAAAGAAAGCCCAAAGAAAGCCCAAAGAAAGCCCAAATAAAGCCCAAAGAAAGGGGAAAGAAAGCCCAAGAAAGCCCAAAGAAAGCCCAAAGAAAGCCCAAAGAAAGCCCAAAGAAAGGGGAAACAAAGCCCAAAGAAAGCCCAAAGAAAGCCCAAAGAAAGCCCAAAGAAGGCCCAAAGAAAGGTGAAAGAAAGCCCAAAGAAAGGGGAAAGAAAGCTCAAAGAAAGGGGAATGACAGCCCAAAGAAAGGGGAAAGAAAGCCCAAAGAAAGGGGAAAGAAAGCCCAAAGAAAGGGGAAAGAAAGCCCAAAGAAAGGGGAAAGAAAGCCCAAAGAAAGGGGAAAGAAAGCCAAAGAAATCCCAAGAAAGGGGAAAGAAAGCCAAAGAAAGTGGAAAGAAAGGGGAAAGAAAGCCCAAAGAAAGCCCAAAGAAAGCCCAAAGAAAGGGGAAAGAAAGCCCAAAGAAAGCCCAAAGAAAGGGGAAAGAAAGGGGAAAGAAAGCCCAAAGAAAGGCGAAAGAAAGCCCAAAGAAAACCAAAAGACAGCCCAAAGAAAGGGGAAAGAAAGCCCAAAGAAATCCCAAAGAAAGGGGAAAGAAAGCCCAAAGAAAGTGGAAAGAAAGGGGAAAGAAAGCCCAAAGAAAGCTCAAAGAAAGCCCAAAGAAAGGGGAAAGAAAGCCCAAAGAAAGGGGAAAGAAAGCCCAAAGAAAGGCCAAAGAAAGCCCAAAGAAAGGGGAAAGAAAGCCCAAAGAAAGGGGAAAGAATGCCCAAAGAAAGGGGAAAGAAAGCCCAAAGAAAGGGAAAAGAAAGCCCAAAGAAAGCCCAAAGAAAGTGGAAAGAAAGGGGAAAGAAAGCCAAAGAAAGGGGATAGAAAGCCCAAAGAAAGGGTAAAGAAAGCCCAATGAAAGCCCAAAGAAAGCCCAAAGAAAGAGGAAAGAAAGTCCAAAGAAAGCCCAAAGAAAGCCCAAAGAAAGCGCAAAGCAAGCCCAAAGAAAGGGGAAAGAAAGCCCAAAGAAAGGGGAAAGAAAGCCCAAAGAAAGGGGAAAGAAAGGGGAAAGAAAGCCCAAAGAAAGTGGAAAGAAAGCGCAAAGAAAGCCCAAAGAAAGTGGAAAGAAAGCCCAAAGAAAGGGGAAAGAAAGCCCAAAGAAAGGGGAAAGAAAGCTCAAAGAAAGCCCAAAGAAAGGGGAAAGAAAGCCCAAAGAAAGGGGAAAGAAAGCCCAAAGAAAGGGGAAAGAAAGCCCAAAGAAAGGGGAAAGAAAGCCCAACGAAAGGGGAAGAAAGCCCAAAGAAAGGGGAAAGAAAGCCCAAAGAAAGGGGAAAGAAAGCCCAAAGAAAGGGAAAGAAAGAACAAAGAAAGCCCAAAGAAAGTGGAAAGAAAGGGGAAAGAAACCCAAAGAAATGGGATAGAAAGCCCAAAGAAAGGGTAAAGAAAGCCAAAGAAAGCCCAAAGAAAGGGGAAAGAAAGCCCAAAGAAAGCCCAAAGAAAGGGGAAAGAAAGTCCAAAGAAAGCCCAAAGAAAACCCAAAGAAAGCTTAAAGCAAGCCCAAAGAAAGGGGAAAGAAAGCCCAAAGAAAGGGGAAAGAAAGCCCAAAGAAAGGGGAAAGAAAGCCCAAAGAAAGGGGAAAGAAAGCCCAAAGAAATCCCAAAGACAGCCCAAAGAAAGGGGAAAGAAAGCCCAAAGAAAGGGGAATGAAAGCCCAAAGAAAGCCCAAGCAAAGCCAAAGAAAGCCCAAAGAAAGCCCAAAGAAAGCCCAAAGAAAGTTCAAAGAAAGGGGAAAGAAAGCCCCAAGAAAGGGGAAAGAAAGCCCAAGAAAGCCCAAAGAAAGCCCAAAGAAAGCCCAAAGAAAGCCCAAAGAAAGGGGAAAGAAAGCCCAAAGAAAGGGGAAAGAAAGCCCAAAGAAATCCAAAGAAAGGGGAAAGAAAGCCCAAAGAAAGCCCAAAGAAAGCCCAAAGAAAGCCCAAAGAAAGGGGAAAGAAAGCCCAGAGAAAGCCCAAAGAAAGGGGAAGGAAAGCCCAAAGAAAGGGGAAAGAAAGCCCAAAGAAAGGGGAAAGAAAGGGGAAAGAAAGCCCAAAGAAAGGGGAAAGAAAGCCCAAAGAAAGCCCAAAGAAAGGGGAAAGAAAGCCCAAAGAAAGCCCAAAGAAAGCCCAAAGAAAGGGGAAAGAAAGTCCAAAGAAAGGGGAAAGAAAGCCCAAAGAAATCCCAAAGAAAGGGGAAAGAAAGCCCAAAGAAAGCCCAACGAAAGGGGAAAGAAAGCCCAAAGAAAGGGGAAAGAAAGCCCAGAGAAAGCCCAAAGAAAGGGGAAGGAAAGCCCAAAGAAAGCCCAAAGAAAGGGGAAAGAAAGCCCAAAGAAAGCCCAAAGAAAGGGGAAAGAAAGCTCAAAGAAAGCCCAAAGAAAGGGGAAAGAAAGCCCAAAGAAAGGGGAAAGAAAGCCCAAAGAAAGCCAAAGAAAGGGGAAAAGAAAGCCCAAAGAAAGCCCAAAGAAAGCCCAAAGAAAGCCCAAAGACAGCCCAAATAAAGGGGAATGAAAGCCCAAAGAAAGGCCAAAGAAAGCCCAAAGAAAGCCCAAAAAAGGGGAAATAAAGCCCAAAGAAAGGTGAAAGAAAGTGGAAAGAAGGCCCAAAGAAAGGGGAAAAAAAGCCCAAAGAAAGCCCAAAGAAAGGGAATGAAAGCCCAAAGAAAGGGAAAAGAAAGCCCAAAGAAAGCCCAAAGAAAGGGGAAAGAAAGCCCAAAGAAAGCCCAAAGAAAGGGGAAAGAAAGCCCAAAGAAAGCCCAAAGAAAGCCCAAAGAAAGCCCAAAAAAGGGGAAAGAAAGCCTAAAGAAAGGGGAAAGAAAGCCCAGAGAAAGCACAAAGAAAGAAGAAAGAAAGCCCAAAGAAAGGGGAAAGAAAGCCCAAAGAAAGCCCAAAGAAAGGGGAAAGAAAGGGGAAAGAACGCTCAATGAAAGCCCAAAGAACGCCCAAAGAAAGGGGAAAGAAAGCCCAAAGAAAGGGGAAAGAAAGGGGAAAGAAAGCCCAAACAAAGGGGAAAGAACACCCAAAGAAAGCCCAAAGAAAGGGGAAAGAAAGCCCAAAGAAAGGGGAAAGAACGCCCAAAGAAAGCGCAAAGAAAGGGGAAAGAAAGCCCAAAGAAAGGGGAAAGAAAGTCCAAAGAAAGCCCAAAGAAAGGGGAAAGAAAGCCCAAAGAAAGCCCAAAGAAAGCCCAAAGAAAGGGGAAAGACAGCCCAAAGAAAGGGGAAAGAAAGCCCAAAGAAAGCCCAAAGAAAGGGGAAAGAAAGCCCAAAGAAAGCCCAAAGAAAGCCCAAAGAAAGGGGAAAGACAGCCCAAAGAAAGGGGAAAGAAAGCCCAAAGAAATCCCAAAGAAAGGGGAAAGAAAGCCCAAAGAAAGGGGAAAGAAAGCCCAAAGAAAGGGGAAAGAAACCCAGAGAAAGCCCAAAGAAAGGGGAAGGAAAGCCCAAAGAAAGCCCAAAGAAAGGGGAAAGAAAGCCCAAAGAAAGCCCAAGGAAAGTGGAAAGAAAGACCAAAGAAAGCCCAAAGAAAGGGGAAAGAAAGCCCAAAGAAATGGGAAAGAAAGCCCAAAGAAAGCCCAAAGAAAGGGGAAAGAAAGCCCAAAGAAAGGGGAATGACAGCCCAAATAAAGGGGAAAGAAAGCCCAAAGAAAGCCCAAAGAAAGCCCAAAGAAAGGGGAAAGAAAGCCCAAAGAAAGCCCAAAGAAAGAGAAAAGAAAGTCCAAAGAAAGCCCAAAGAAAGCCCAAAGAAAGCGCAAAGCAAGCCCAAAGAAAGGGGAAAGAAAGCCCAAAGAAAGGGGAAAGAAAGCCCGAAGAAAGGGGAAAGAAAGGGGAAAGAAAGCCCAAAGAAAGTGGAAAGAAAGCGCAAAGAAAGCCCAAAGAAAGTGGAAAGAAAGCCCAAAGAAAGGGGAAAGAAAGCCCAAAGAAAGGGGAAAGAAAGCTCAAAGAAAGCCCAAAGAAAGGGGAAAGAAAGCCCAAAGAAAGGGGAAAGAAAGCCCAAAGAAAGGGGAAAGAAAGCCCAAAGAAAGCCCAAAGAAAGCCCAAAGAAAGGGGAAAGAAAGCCCAAAGAAAGGGGAAAGAAAGCCCAAAGAAAGGGGAAAGAAAGCCCAAAGAAAGGGAAAAGAAAGAACAAAGAAAGCCCAAAGAAAGTGGAAAGAAAGGGGAAAGAAACCCAAAGAAAGGGGATAGAAAGCCCAAAGAAAGGGTAAAGAAAGCCCAAAGAAAGCCCAAAGAAAGGGTAAAGAAAGCCCAAAGAAAGCCCAAAGAAAGGGGAAAGAAAGTCCAAAGAAAGCCCAAAGAAAGCGTAAAGCAAGCCCAAAGAAAGAGGAAAGAAAGCCCAAAGAAAGGGGAAAGAAAGCCCAAAGAAAGGGGAAAGAAAGCCCAAAGAAAGGGGAAAGAAAGCCCAAAGAAATCCCAAAGACAGCCCAAAGAAAGGGGAAAGAAAGCCCAAAGAAAGGGGAATGAAAGCCCAAAGAAAGCCCAAAGAAAGCCCAAAGAAAGCCCAAAGAAAGCCCAAAGAAAGTTCAAAGAAAGGGGAAAAAAGCCCCAAGAAAGGGGAAAGAAAGCCCAAAGAAAGCCCAAAAAAAGGGGAAAGAAAGCCCAAAGAAAGGGGAAAGAAAGCCCAAAGAAAGGCGATAGAAAGCCCAAAGAAAGGGTAAAGAAAGCCCAAAGAAAGCCCAAAGAAAGGGGAAAGAAAGCCCAAAGAAAGCCCAAAGAAAGGGGAAAGAAAGGGGAAAGAAAGCCCAAAGAAAGCCCAAAGAAAGAGGAAAGAAAGTCCAAAGAAAGCCCAAAGAAAGCCCAAAGAAAGCCCAAATAAAGCCCAAAGAAGGGGAAAGAAAGCCCAAAGAAAGCCCAAAGAAAGCCCAAAGAAAGCCCAAAGAAAGCCCAAAGAAAGGGGAAACAAAGCCCAAAGAAAGCCCAAAGAAAGCCCAAAGAAAGCCCAAAGAAGGCCCAAAGAAAGGTGAAAGAAAGCCCAAAGAAAGGGGAAAGAAAGCTCAAAGAAAGGGGAATGACAGCCCAAAGAAAGGGGAAAGAAAGCCCAAAGAAAGGGGAAAGAAAGCCCAAAGAAAGGGGAAAGAAAGCCCAAAGAAAGGGGAAAGAAAGCCCAAAGAAAGGGGAAAGAAAGCCCAAAGAAAGCCCAAAGAAAGCCCAAAGAAAGTGGAAAGAAAGCCCAAGGAAAGCCCAAAGAAAGGGGAAAGAAAGCCCAAAGAAAGGGGAATGACAGCCCAAAGAAAGGGGAATGACAGCCCAAAGAAAGGGGAAAGAAAGCCCAAAGAAAGGGGAAAGAAAGCCCAAAGAAAGGCGAAAGAAAGCCCAAAGAAAACCAAAAGACAGCCCAAAGAAAGGGGAAAGAAAGCCCAAAGAAATCCCAAAGAAAGGGGAAAGAAAGCCCAAAGAAAGTGGAAAGAAAGGGGAAAGAAAGCCCAAAGAAAGCCCAAAGAAAGCCCAAAGAAAGGGGAAAGAAAGCCCAAAGAAAGCCCAAAGAAAGGGGAAAGAAAGGGGAAAGAAAGCCCAAAGAAAGGCGAAAGAAAGCCCAAAGAAAACCAAAAGACAGCCCAAAGAAAGGGGAAAGAAAGCCCAAAGAAATCCCAAAGAAATGGGAAAGAAAGCCCAAAGAAAGTGGAAAGAAAGGGGAAAGAAAGCCCAAAGAAAGCTCAAAGAAAGCCCAAAGAAAGGGGAAAGAAAGCCCAAAGAAAGGGGAAAGAAAGCCCAAAGAAAGGCCAAAGAAAGCCCAAAGAAAGGGGAAAGAAAGCCCAAAGAAAGGGGAAAGAATGCCCAAAGAAAGGGGAAAGAAAGCCCAAAGAAAGGGAAAAGAAAGCCCAAAGAAAGCCCAAAGAAAGTGGAAAGAAAGGGGAAAGAAAGCCCAAAGAAAGGGGATAGAAAGCCCAAAGAAAGGGTAAAGAAAGCCCAATGAAAGCCCAAAGAAAGCCCAAAGAAAGAGGAAAGAAAGTCCAAAGAAAGCCCAAAGAAAGCCCAAAGAAAGCGCAAAGCAAGCCCAAAGAAAGGGGAAAGAAAGCCCAAAGAAAGGGGAAAGAAAGCCCAAAGAAAGGGGAAAGAAAGGGGAAAGAAAGCCCAAAGAAAGTGGAAAGAAAGCGCAAAGAAAGCCCAAAGAAAGTGGAAAGAAAGCCCAAAGAAAGGGGAAAGAAAGCCCAAAGAAAGGGGAAAGAAAGCTCAAAGAAAGCCCAAAGAAAGGGGAAAGAAAGCCCAAAGAAAGGGGAAAGAAAACCCAAAGAAAGGGGAAAGAAAGCCCAAAGAAAGGGGAAAGAAAGCCCAAAGAAAGGGGAAGAAAGCCCAAAGAAAGGGGAAAGAAAGCCCAAAGAAAGGGGAAAGAAAGCCCAAAGAAAGGGAAAAGAAAGAACAAAGAAAGCCCAAAGAAAGTGGAAAGAAAGGGGAAAGAAACCCAAAGAAAGGGGATAGAAAGCCCAAAGAAAGGGTAAAGAAAGCCCAAAGAAAGCCCAAAGAAAGGGGAAAGAAAGCCCAAAGAAAGCCCAAAGAAAGGGGAAAGAAAGTCCAAAGAAAGCCCAAAGAAAACCCAAAGAAAGCGTAAAGCAAGCCCAAAGAAAGGGGAAAGAAAGCCCAAAGAAAGGGGAAAGAAAGCCCAAAGAAAGGGGAAAGAAAGCCCAAAGAAAGGGGAAAGAAAGACCAAAGAAAGCCCAAAGACAGCCCAAAGAAAGGGGAAAGAAAGCCCAAAGAAAGGGGAATGAAAGCCCAAAGAAAGCCCAAGCAAAGCCCAAGCAAAGCCCAAAGAAAGCCCAAAGAAAGCCCAAAGAAAGTTCAAAGAAAGGGGAAAGAAAGCCCCAAGAAAGGGGAAAGAAAGCCCAAAGAAAGCCCAAAGAAAGCCCAAAGAAAGCCCAAAGAAAGCCCAAAGAAAGGGGAAAGAAAGCCCAAAGAAAGGGGAAAGAAAGCCCAAAGAAAGCCCAAAGAAAGCCCAAAGAAAGGGGAAAGAAAGTCCAAAGAAAGGGGAAAGAAAGCCCAAAGAAATCCCAAAGAAAGGGGAAAGAAAGCCCAAAGAAAGGGGAAAGAAAGGGGAAAGAAAGCCCAAAGAAAGGCGAAAGAAAGCCCAAAGAAAACCAAAAGACAGCCCAAAGAAAGGGGAAAGAAAGCCCAAAGAAATCCCAAAGAAAGGGGAAAGAAAGCCCAAAGAAAGTGGAAAGAAAGGGGAAAGAAAGCCCAAAGAAAGCTCAAAGAAAGCCCAAAGAAAGGGGAAAGAAAGCCCAAAGAAAGGGGAAAGAAAGCCCAAAGAAAGGCCAAAGAAAGCCCAAAGAAAGGGGAAAGAAAGCCCAAAGAAAGGGGAAAGAATGCCCAAAGAAAGGGGAAAGAAAGCCCAAAGAAAGGGAAAAGAAAGCCCAAAGAAAGCCCAAAGAAAGTGGAAAGAAAGGGGAAAGAAAGCCCAAAGAAAGGGATAGAAAGCCCAAAGAAAGGGTAAAGAAAGCCCAATGAAAGCCCAAAGAAAGCCCAAAGAAAGAGGAAAGAAAGTCCAAAGAAAGCCCAAAGAAAGCCCAAAGAAAGCGCAAAGCAAGCCCAAAGAAAGGGGAAAGAAAGCCCAAAGAAAGGGGAAAGAAAGCCCAAAGAAAGGGGAAAGAAAGGGAAAGAAAGCCCAAAGAAAGTGGAAAGAAAGCGCAAAGAAAGCCCAAAGAAAGTGGAAAGAAAGCCCAAAGAAAGGGGAAAGAAAGCCCAAAGAAAGGGGAAAGAAAGCTCAAAGAAAGCCCAAAGAAAGGGGAAAGAAAGCCCAAAGAAAGGGGAAAGAAAACCCAAAGAAAGGGGAAAGAAAGCCCAAAGAAAGGGAAAGAAAGCCCAAAGAAAGGGGAAGAAAGCCCAAAGAAAGGGGAAAGAAAGCCCAAAGAAAGGGGAAAGAAAGCCCAAAGAAAGGGAAAAGAAAGAACAAAGAAAGCCCAAAGAAAGTGGAAAGAAAGGGGAAAGAAACCCAAAGAAAGGGGATAGAAAGCCCAAAGAAAGGGTAAAGAAAGCCCAAAGAAAGCCCAAAGAAAGGGGAAAGAAAGCCCAAAGAAAGCCCAAAGAAAGGGGAAAGAAAGTCCAAAGAAAGCCCAAAGAAAACCCAAAGAAAGCGTAAAGCAAGCCCAAAGAAAGGGGAAAGAAAGCCCAAAGAAAGGGAAAGAAAGCCCAAGAAAGGGGAAAGAAAGCCCAAAGAAAGGGGAAAGAAAGACCAAAGAAAGCCCAAAGACAGCCCAAAGAAAGGGGAAAGAAAGCCCAAAGAAGGGGAATGAAAGCCCAAAGAAAGCCAAGCAAAGCCCAAGCAAAGCCCAAAGAAAGCCCAAAGAAAGCCCAAAGAAAGTTCAAAGAAAGGGGAAAGAAAGCCCCAAGAAAGGGGAAAGAAAGCCCAAAGAAAGCCCAAAGAAAGCCCAAAGAAAGCCCAAAGAAAGCCCAAAGAAAGGGGAAAGAAAGCCCAAAGAAAGGGGAAAGAAAGCCCAAAGAAAGCCAAAGAAAGGGGAAAGAAAGCCCAAAGAAAGCCAAAGAAAGGGGAAAGAAAGCCCAAAGAAAGGGGAAAGAAAGTGGAAAGAAGGGAAAGAAAGCCCAAAGAAAGGGGAAAGAAAGCCCAAAGAAAGGGGAATGACAGCCCAAAGAAAGGGGAAGAAAGGGGAAAGAAAGCCCAAAGAAAGGGGAAAGAACGCCCAAAGAAAGCCCAAAGAAAGGGGAATGAAAGCCCAAAGAAAGCCCAAAGAAAGCGCAAAGAAAGCCCAAAGAAAGCCCAAAGAAAGGGGAAAGAAAGCCCAAAGAAAGGGGAAAGAAAGCCAAAGAAAGGGGAAAGAAAGGGGAAAGAAAGCCCAAAGAAAGGGGAAAGAAAGGCCAAAGAAATCCCAAAGAAAGGGGAAAGAAAGCCCAAAGAAAGCCCAAAGAAAGCCCAAAGAAAGGGGAAAGAAAGTCCAAAGAAAGGGGAAAGAAAGCCCAAAGAAATCCCAAAGAAAGGGGAAAGAAAGCCCAAAGAAAGCCCAAAGAAAGCCCAAAGAAAGCCCAAAGAAAGGGAAAGAAAGCCCAGAGAAAGCCCAAAGAAAGGGGAAGGAAAGCCCAAAGAAAGGGGAAAGAAAGCCCAAAGAAAGGGGAAAGAAAGGGGAAAGAAAGCCAAAAGAAAGGGGAAAGAAAGCCCAAAGAAAGCCCAAAGAAAGGGGAAAGAAAGCCCAAAGAAAGCCCAAAGAAAGCCCAAAGAAAGCCCAAAGAAAGGGGAAAGAAAGCCCAAAGAAAGGGGAAAGAAAGCCCAAAGAAATCCCAAAGAAAGGGGAAAGAAAGCCCAAAGAAAGCCCAAAGAAAGGGGAAAGAAAGCCCAAAGAAAGGGGAAAGAAAGCCCAGAGAAAGCCCAAAGAAAGGGGAAGGAAAGCCCAAAGAAAGCCCAAAGAAAGGGGAAAGAAAGCCCAAAGAAAGCCCAAAGAAAGGGGAAAGAAAGCCCAAAGAAAGCCCAAAGAAAGGGGAAAGAAAGCCCAAAGAAAGGGGAAAGAAAGCCCAAAGAAAGCCCAAGGAAAGGGGAAAGAAAGCCCAAAGAAAGCCCAAAGAAAGCCCAAAGAAAGCCAAAGACAGCCCAAATAAAGGGGAAAGAAAGCCAAAGAAAGGCCAAAGAAAGCCCAAAGAAAGCCCAAAAAAAGGGGAAATAAAGCCAAAGAAAGTGGAAAGAAAGGGAAAGAAGGCCCAAAGAAAGGGGAAAAAAAGCCCAAAGAATGCCCAAAGAAAGGGGAATGAAAGCCCAAGAAAGGGGAAAGAAAGCCCAAAGAAAGCCCAAGGAAAGGGGAAAGAAAGCCCAAAGAAAGCCCAAAGAAAGGGGAAAGAAAGCCCAAAGAAAGCCCAAAGAAAGCCCAAAGAAAGCCCAAAAAAGGGGAAAGAAAGCCTAAAGAAAGGGGAAAGAAAGCCCAGAGAAAGCACAAAGAAAGAAGAAAGAAAGCCCAAAGAAAGGGGAAAGAAAGCCAAAGAAAGCCCAAAGAAAGGGGAAAGAAAGGGGAAAGAACGCTCAAGAAAGCCCAAAGAACGCCCAAAGAAAGGGGAAAGAAAGCCCAAAGAAAGGGGAAAGAAAGGGGAAAGAAAGCCCAAAAAAAGGGGAAAGAACGCCCAAAGAAAGCCCAAAGAAATGGGAAAGAAAGCCCAAAGAAAGGGGAAAGAACGCCCAAAGAAAGCCCAAAGAAAGGGAAAGAAAGCCCAAAGAAAGGGGAAAGAAAGCCCAAGGAAAGCCCAAAGAAATGGGAAAGAAAGCACAAAGAAAGGGAAAGAAAGCCAAAAGAAAGGGGAAAGAAAGCCAAAGAAAGCCCAAAGAAAGGGGAAAGAAAGCCCAAAGAAAGGGGAAAGAAAGCCCAAAGAAAGCCCAAAGAAAGGGGAAAGAAAGCCCAAAGAAAGCCCAAAGAAAGCCCAAAGAAAGGGGAAAGACAGCCCAAAGAAAGGGGAAAGAAAGCCCAAAGAAATCCCAAAGAAAGGGGAAAGAAAGCCCAAAGAAAGGGGAAAGAAAGCCCAAAGAAAGGGGAAAGAAACCCAGAGAAAGCCCAAAGAAAGGGGAAGGAAAGCCCAAAGAAAGCCCAAAGAAAGGGGAAAGAAAGCCTTAAGAAAGCCCAAGGAAAGTGGAAAGAAAGCCCAAAGAAAGCCCAAAGAAAGGGGAAAGAAAGCCCAAAGAAAGGGGAAAGAAAGCCCAAAGAAAGCCCAAAGAAAGGGGAAAGAAAGCCCAAAGAAAGGGGAATGACAGCCCAAAGAAAGGGGAAAGAAAGCCCAAAGAAAGCCCAAAGAAAGCCCAAAGAAAGGGGAAAGAAAGCCCAAAGAAAGCCCAAAGAAAGCCCAAAGAAAGCCCAAAGAAAGCCCAAATAAAGCCCAAAGAAAGGGGAAAGAAAGCCCAAAGAAAGCCCAAAGAAAGCCCAAAGAAAGCCCAAAGAAAGCCCAAAGAAAGGGGAAACAAAGCCCAAAGAAAGCCCAAAGAAAGCCCAAAGAAAGCCCAAAGAAGGCCCAAAGAAAGGTGAAAGAAAGCCCAAAGAAAGGGGAAAGAAAGCCCAAAGAAAGGGGAATGACAGCCCAAAGAAAGGGGAAAGAAAGCCCAAAGAAAGGGCAAAGAAAGCCCAAAGAAAGGGGAAAGAAAGCCCAAAGAAAGGGGAAAGAAAGCCCAAAGAAAGCCCAAAGAAAGACCAAAGAAAGTGGAAAGAAAGCCCAAGGAAAGCCCAAAGAAAGGGGAAAGAAAGCCCAAAGAAAGGGGAATGACAGCCCAAAGAAAGGGGAAAGAAAGCCCAAAGAAAGGGGAAAGAAAGACCAAAGAAAGGGGAAAGAAAGCCCAAAGAAAGGCGAAAGAAAGCCCAAAGAAAATCAAAAGACAGCCCATAGAGAGGTGAAAGAAAGCCCAAAGAAATCCCAAAGAAAGGGGAAAGAAAGCCCAAAGAAATTGGAAAGAAAGGGGAAAGAAAGCCCAAAGAAAGCCTAAAGAAAGCCCAAAGAAAGGGGAAAGAAAGCCCAAAGAAAGCCCAAAGAAAGGGGAAAGAAAGGGGAAAAAAAGCCCAAAGAAAGGGGAAAGAAAGAGCAAAGAAAGCCCAAAGAAAGTGGAAATAAAGCCCAAAGAAAGGGGAAAGAAAGCCCAAAGAAAGGGGAAAGAAAGCTCAATGAAAGCCCAAAGAAAGGGGAAAGAAAGCCCAAAGAAAGGGGAAAGAAAGCCCAAAGAAAGGGGAAAGAAAGCCCAAAGAAAGGGGAAAGAAAGCCCAAAGAAATGGGAAAGAAAGCCCAAAGAAAGGGGAAAGAAAGCCCAAAGAAAGGGAAAAGAAAGCCCAAAGAAAGCCCAAAGAAAGTGGAAAGAAAGGGGAAAGAAAGCCCAAAGAAAGGGGATAGAAAGCCCAAAGAAAGGGTAAAGAAAGCCCAAAGAAAGCCCAAAGAAAGGGGAAAGAAAGCCCAAAGAAAGGGGAAAGAAAGCCCAAAGAAAGGGGAACGAAAGTCCAAAGAAAGGGGAACGAAAGCCCAAAGAAAGGGGAAAGAAAGCCCAAAGAAATCCCAAAGACAGCCCAAAGAAAGGGGAAAGAAAGCCCAAAGAAAGGGGAATGAAAGCCCAAAGAAAGCCCAAAGAAAGCCCAAAGAAAGCCAAAAGAAAGCCCAAAGAAATTCCAAAGAAAGGGAAAAGAAAGCCCCAAGAATGGGAAAGAAAGCCCAAAGAAAGCCCAAAGAAAGCCCAAAGAAAGGGGAAAGAAAGCCCAAAGAAAGGGGAAAGAAAGCCCAAAGGAAGCCCAAAGAAAGGGGAAAGAAAGTCCAAAGAAAGCCCAAAGAAAGGGGCAAGAAAGCCCAAAGAAAGGGGAAAGAAAGCCAAAAGAAAGCAGAAAGAAAGCCCAAAGAAAGCCCAAAGAAAGGGGAAAGAAAGCCCAAAGAAAGGGGAAAGAAAGGGGAAAGAAAGCCCAAAGAAAGGGGAAAGAACGCCCAAAGAAAGCCCAAAGAAAGGGGAAAGAAAGCCAAAAGAAAGCCCAAAGAAAGCCCTAAGAAAGCCCAAAGAAAGCCCAAAGAAAGCCCAAAGAAAGCCCAAAGAAAGCCCAAAGAAAGCCCAAAGAAAGCCCAAGGAAAGTGGAAAGAAAGCCCAAAGAAAGGGGAAAGAAAGCCCAAAGAAAGGGGAAAGAAAGCCCAAAGAAAGCCCAAAGAAAGGGGAAAGAAAGCCCAAAGAAAGCCCAAAGAAAGCCCAAAGAAAGCCCAAAGAAAGCCCAAACAAAGCCCAAAGAAAGGGGAAACAAAGCCCAAAGAAATCCCAAAGAAAGGGGAAAGAAAGCCCAAAGAAAGCTCAAAGAAAGCCCAAAGAAAGGGGAAAGAAAGCCCAGAGAAAGGGGAAAGAAAGCCCAGAGAAAGCCCAAAGAAAGGGGAAGGAAAGCCCAAAGAAAGCCCAAAGAAAGGGGAAAGAAAGCCCAAAGAAAGCCCAAGGAAAGTGGAAAGAAACCCCAAAGAAAGCCCAAAGAAAGGGGAAAGAAAGCCCAAAGAAAGGGGAAATAAAGCCCAAAGAAAGCCCAAAGAAAGGGGAAAGAAAGCCCAAAGAAAGCCCAAAGAAATCCCAAAGACAGCCCAAAGAAAGGGGAAAGAAAGCCCAAAGAAAGCCCAAAGAAAGCCCAAAGAAAGCCCAAAAAAAGGGGAAATAAAGCCCAAAGAAAGTGGAAAGAAAGGGGAAAGAAATCCCAAAGAAAGGGGAAAAAAAGCCCAAAGAAAGCCCAAAGAAAGGGGAAAGAAAGCCCAAAGAAAGGGGAAAGAACGCCCAAAGAAAGCCCAAAGAAAGGGGAAAGAAAGCCCAAAGAAAGCCCAAAGACAGCCCTAAGAAAGCCCAAAGAAAGCCCAAAGAAAGCCCAAAGAAAGGGGAAAGAAAGCCCAAAGAAAGCCCAAAGAAAGCCCAAAGAAAGCCCAAAGAAAGGGGAAAGAAAGCCCAAAGAATGGGGAAAGAAAGCCCAAAGAAAGCCCAAAGAAAGGGGAAAGAAAGGGGAAAGAACGCCCAAAGAAAGCCCAAAGATAGGGGAAAGAAAGGGGAAAGAAAGCCCAAAGAAATGCCAAAGAAAGGGGAAAGAAAGCCCAAAGAAAGCCAAAAGAAAGCCCAAAGAAAGGGGAATGAAAGCCCTAAGAAAGCCCAAAGTAAGCCCAAAGAAGGAAGAAAGAAGTAAGAAAAAAGTAAAAAGAAGTAAGAAAGAAGTAAGAAAAAAGTAGGAAAGAAGTAAGAAAAAATTAAGAAAGAAGAAAGAAAGAAAAAAGAAAGAAAGAAGAGAGAAAGAAGAAAGAAAGGAGAAAGAAAAAAAGAAGAAAGAATGAAGAAAGAAAGAAGAAAGAAAGAAGAAAGAAAGAAGAAAGAAAGAAGAAATAAAGAAGAAAGAAAGAAGAAAGAAAGAAGAAATGAAGAAGAAAGGAAGAAGAAATGAAGAAGAAAGAAAGAAGAAAGAAAGGAGAAAGAAAAAAAGAAGAAAGAATGAAGAAAGAAAGAAGAAAGAAAGAAGAAAGAAAGAAGAAAGAAAGAAGAAATAAAGAAGAAAGAAAGAAAAAAGAAAGAAAGAAAGAAGAAAGAAAGAATCACGAAAGAAAGAAGTAAGAAAGAAAGAAGAAAGAAAGAAGAAATAAAGAAGAAAGAAAGAAAGAAGAAAGAAACAAAGAAGAAAGTAAGAAAGAAAGAAGCAAGAAAGAAAGAAAGAAGAAAGAAAGAAGAAAGAAAGAAGAAAGAAAGAAAGAAGAAAGAAAGAAGAAAGAAAAGAGAAAGAAAGAAGAAAGAAGAAAAAAAGAAAGAAGAAAGAAGAAAGAAAGAAGAAAGAAAGAAAGAAAGAAGAAAGAAGAGAAAGAAGAAAGGAAGAATGAAGAAAGAAAGAAGAAAGAAAGAGGAAAAAACGAAGAAGAAAGAAAGAAAGAAGAAAGAAGAAATATAGATGAAAGAATAAAGAAAGAAGGAAAGAAGAAAGAAAGAGGAAAGAAAGAAGAAAGAAAGAAGAAAGAAAGAAGAAAGAAAGATGTTGGAAGAAAGAAGAAAGAAAGAAGTAAGAAAGATGTAAGAAAGAATGAAGAAAGAAAGAAGAAAGATGGAAGAAAGAAAGAAAGAAAGAAAGAAAGAAAGAAATAAAGAAAGAAAGAAAGAGAGAAAGAAAGAAGAAATAAAGAAGAAGGAAAGAAGAAAGAAGAAAGAAAGAAGCAAGAAAGAAAGAAGAAAGAAAGAAGAGAGAAATGAGAAAGAAAGAAGAAAGATAGAAGAAAGAAAGAAGAAAGAAAGAGGAAAGAAAGAAGTAAGAAAGAAAGAAAGAAGAAAGAAGAAAGAAAGAGGAAAGAAAGAAGTAAGAAAGAATGAAGAAAGAAAGAAGAAAGAAATAAAGAAGGAAGAAAGAAGTAAGAAAGAAGTAAGAAAGAAGTAAGAATGAAAGAAGAATAAAGAAATAAGAAAGAAACAAGAAAGAAATAAGAAATAAAGACGAAAGAAAGAAGAAAGATAGAAAGAAAGAAGAAAGAAAGAAAGAAAGAAGAAAGGAAGAATGAAGAAAGAAAGAAAGAAGAAATAAAGAGAAAAGAACAAAGAAGAAAGAAAGAAAGAAAGAAGAAAGAAAGAAGAAAAAAAGAAGAAAGAAGAAAGAAAGAAGCAAGAAAGAAGAAGGAAAGAAAAAAGAAAGAAGCAAGAAAGAAGAAAGAAAGAAGAAAGAAAGAAGAGAGAAAGGAGAAAGATAGAAGAAAGATAGAAGAAAGAAAGAAAGAAGAAAGAAAGAAGAAAGAAAGCAAGAAGAAAGATAGAAGAAAGAAAAAAGAAAGAAGGAAAGATGAAAGAAAGATGAAAGAAAGAAGAGAGGAAGAAGAAAGAAAGAAGAAAGTAAGAAGAAAGAAAGAAGAAAGAAGAAAGATAGAATAAAGAAAAAAGAAAGAAGGAAATAAGTAAGAAAGAAGAAAGACAGAAGAAAGAAAGAAGAAAGAAAGAAGAATGAAAGAAGAAAGGAAGAAGAAAGGAAGAAAGAAGAAAGAAAGAACGAAGAAAGAAAGAAGAAAGGAAGAGGAAAGAAAGAAGTAAGAAAGAAAGGAAGAAGAAAGAAGAACGAAAGAAGTAAGAAAGAAGTAAGAAAGAATAAAGAAAGAAGAAAGAAAGAAGAAAGAATTAAAGAAGGAAGAAAGGAGTAAGAAAAAAGTAAGAAAGAAGTAAGAAAGAAATAAGAATAAAGAAAGAAGACAGGAAGAGGAATGAAACACAGAATAAACAAAGAAAGAAAGAAGAAAGAAAGAAGAAAGAAAGGAGAAAGAACGAAAGAAGAAAGAATGAAGAAAGAAAGAAAAAAGAAAGAAAGAAGAAAGAAGAAAGGAAGAACAAAGAAAGAAAGAAGAAACAAAGAAGAAACAAAGAAGAAAGAAAGATGTTAGAAAGAGAGAAGAAAGAAAGAAAGAAGAAAGAAAGAAGTAAGAAAGATGTAAGAAAGAATGAAGAAAGGAAGAAGAAAGAAAGAGAGAAAGAAGAGAGAAGGAAGAAAGAAAGAAGAAAGAAAGAAAGAAGAAAGGAAGAATGAAGAAAGAAAGAAAGAAGAAATAAAGAGAAAAGAAACAAAGAAGAAAGAAAGAAAGAAAGAAGAAAGAAAGAACAAAGAAAGAAGAAAGAAGAAAGAAAGAAGCAAGAAAGAAGAAGGAAAGAAAGAAGAAAGAAGAAAGAAAGAAGAAAGAAAGAAAGAAGAAAGAAAGAAGAGAGAAAGGAGAAAGATAGAAGAAAGATAGAAGAAAGAAAGAAGAAAGAAAGAAGAAAGAAAGAAGAAAGGAAGAAGAAAGGAAGAAGAAAGAAAGAAAGAAGAAAGAAAGAGGAAAGAAAGAAGAAAGAAGAAAGGAAGAAGAAAGAAAAAAGAAAGAAAGAAGAAAGAAAGAAGAAAGAAAGAAAAAAAAAAATTAGGAAGGAAGAAAGAATTAAGAAATAAGTAAGAAAGAAGTAAGAAAGAAAGAAGAATATAGAAAGAATAAAGAAAGAAAAAAGAAACAAGAAAGAAAGAAGAAAGAAAGAAGAAAGAAAGAAGAAAGAACGAAAGAAGAAAGAAAGAAGAAAGAAAGAAGAAATAAAGAAGAAAGAAGAAAGAAGAAAGAAATATGAAAGAAGTAAGATAGAAAGAAGTAAGAAAGAAGTATGAAAGATAGAAAGAAAGAAGAAAGAAAGAAAGAAGAAAGGAATAATGAAGAAAGAAACAAAGAAGAAAGGAAGAAAGAAAGAAGAAAGAAAGAAGAAAGAAAGAAAAAGAAAGAAAGAAGCAAGAAAGAAGAAAGAAAGAAAGAAGAAAGAAAGAAGAAAGAAAGAAGAAAGAAAGAAGAAAGAAAGAAAGAAGAAAGAAAGAAGAGAGAAATGAGAAAGATAGAAGAAAGATAGAAGAAAGAAAGAAGAAAGAAAGAAGAAAGGAAGAAGAAAGGAAGAAAAAAGAAAGAAAGAAGAAAGAAAGCGGAAAGAAAGAAGAAAGGAAGAAGAAAGGAAGAAGAAAGAAAGAAAGAAGAAAGAAAGAGGAAAGAAAGAAGAAAGAAGTAAGGAAGAAGAAAGAAAGAAGAAAGAAAGAAGAAAGAAAGGAGTAAGAAAGAAGTAAGAAAGAAAGAAGAAAGGAAGTAGAAAGGAAGAAGAAAGGAAGAAAGAAGAAAGAAAGAACGAAGAAAGAAGAAAGAAAGATGTTAGAAAGAAAGAAGAAAGAAAGAAAGAAGAAAGAAAGAAGTAAGAAAGACGTAAGAAAGAATGAAGAAAGAAAGAAGAAAGAAAGTAGAAAGAAAGAAGTAAGAAAGAATGAAGAAAGGAAGAAGAAAGGAAGAAAGAAGAAAGAAAGAACGAAGAAAGAAAGAAGAAAGAAAGAAGAAAGAAAGAGGAAAGAAAGAAGTAAGAAAGAAAGAAAGAAGAAAGAAGAACGAAAGAAGTAAGAAAGAAGTAAGAAAGAATGAATTAAGAAAGAATAAAGAAAGAAGAAAGAAAGAAGAAAGAATTAAAGAAGGAAGAAAGAAGTAAGAAAAAAGTAAGAAAGAAGTAAGAAAGAAAGAAGAATAAAGAAAGAAGACAGGAAGAGGAATGAAACAAAGAAGAAACAAAGAAAGAAAGAAAAAAGAAAGAAGAAAGAAAGGAGAAAGAACGAAAGAAGAAAGAAAGAAGAAAGTCTGAAAGAAAAAAGAAAGAAGAAAGAAAGAAAAAAGAAAGAAGAAAGAAAGAAAAAAGAAGGAAAGAAGAAAGAAATATGAAAGAAGTAAGAAAGAAAGAAGTAAGAAAGAAAGAAAAAAGAAAGAAATAAAGAAGAAAGAAAGAAAGAAGAAAGGAAGAATGAAGAAAGAAAGAAAGAAGAAAGAAAGAGGAAAGAAACAAAGAAGAAAGAAAGAAAGAAAGAAGAAAGAAAGAAGAAAGAAAGAAGCAAGAAAGAAGAAAGAAAGAAAGAAGAAAGAAAGAAGAAAGAAAGAAGAAAGAAGAAAGAAATATGAAAGAAGTAAGAAAGAAAGAAGTAAGAAAGAAAGAAGAAAGAAAGAAATAAAGAAGAAAGAAAGAAAGAAGAAAGGAAGAATGAAGAAAGGAAGAAAGAAGAAAGAAAGAGGAAAGAAACAAAGAAGAAAGAAAGAAAGGAAGAAGAAAGAAGAAGAAAGGAAGAATAAAGAAAGAAGAAAGGAAGAAGAAAGGAAGAAGAAATGAAGAAGAAAGGAAGAATAAAGAAAGAAGTAAGAAAGAAGTAAGAAAGAAGTAAGAAAGTAGTAAGAAAGAAAGAAGAAAGAAGAAAGAAGAAGGAAAGAAGTAAGAAAGAAGAAAGATGTAAGAAAGAAGTTAGAAAGAAAGAAGAAAGGAAGAAGAAAGGAAGAAGAAAGGAAGAAAGAAGAAAGAACGAAGAAAGAAAGAAGAATGAAAGGAGAAAGAAAGAATTAGGAAAGAATGAAGAAAGAAAGAAATATGAAAGAAAGAAGAAAGAAAGAAAGAAAGAAGAAAGAAAGAAGAAAGAAAGAAGAAAGTAAGTAAGAAAGATGAAAGTAAGAAAGAAAAAAGACTGAAGAAGTGAAGAAGTAAGAAGGAAGTAAGAAAGAAGTAAGAAAGAAAGAAGAAAGAAAGAATAAAGAAAGGAGAGAGAAAGAAAGAAGAAAGAAAGAAAGAAGAAAAATATAAGAAAGAAAGAAGAAAGGAACAAAGAAGAAAGAAACAAAGAAGAAAAGAAAGAAGAAAGAAAGAAGAAAGAAGGAAGAAAGAAGAAAGAAAGAAGAAAGAAAGAAAGAGGAAAGAAAGAATAAAGAAAGAAGAAAGGAAGAAGAAAGGAAGAAGAAATGAAGAATAAAGAAAAAAAAAGAAAGAAGAAAGAAAGAAGAAAGAAAGAAGAAAGAAAGAAGAAAGGAAGAAGAAAGGAAGAAAGAAGAAAGAAAGAACAAAGAAAGAAAGAAGAAAGAAAGAAGAAAGAAAGAAGAAAGAAAGATGTTACAAAGAAAGAAGAAAGAAAGAAAGAAGAAAGAAAGAAGTAAGAAATATGTAAGAAAGAATGAAGAATGGAAGAAGAAAGAAAGAAGAGAGAAAGAAGAGAGAAGGAAGAAAGAAAGAAGAAAGAAAGAAGAAAGAAAGAAGAAAGAAAGAAGAAAGGAAGAAGAAAGGAAGAAAGAAGAAAGAAAGAAGAAAGAAAGAAAGAAGAAAGAAAGAAGAAAGAAAGAAGAAAGAAAGATTTTAGAAAGAAAGAAGAAAGAAAGAAAGAAGAAAGAAAGAAGTAAGAAATATGTAAGAAAGAATGAAGAAAGGAAGAAGAAAGAAAGAAGAGAGAAAGAAGAGAGAAGGAAGAAAGAAAGAAGAAAGAAAGAAGAAAGAAAGAAAGAAAGAAGAAAGAAAGAAAGAAGAAAGGAAGAATGAAGAAAGAAAGAAAGAAGAAATAAAGAGAAAAGAAACAAAGAAGAAAAAAAGAAGAAAGAAAGAAGTAAGAAAGAAGTAGAAAGAAGTAAGAAAGAAAGAAGAAAGGAAGAAGAAAGGAAGAAGAAAGGAAGAAAGAAGATAGAAAGAACGAAGAAAGAAAGAAGAAAGAAAGAAGAAAAAGAAGAAAGAAAGATGTTAGAAAGAAAGAAGAAAGAAAGAAAGAAGAAAGAAAGATAAAAGAAACAAAGAAGAAAGAAAGAAAGAAAGAAAGAAGAAACAAAGAAGAGAGAAAGGAGAAAGTTTGAAGAATGAAAGAAGAAATAAAGAAGAAAGAAAGGAAGAAGAAAGGAAGAATAAAGGAAGAAGAAAGGAAGAAGAAAGAAAGAAGAAAGAAAAAAGAAAGAAAGAAGAAAGATAGAAGAAAGAAAAAAGAAAGAAGGAAAGAAGAAGAAAGGAAGAATAATGAAAGAAGAAAGAAAGAAGAAAGAAAGAAAGCAGAAAGAAAGAGGAAAGAAAGAAGAAAGAAGAAAGAAAGAAGAAAGAAAGAAGAAAGAAAGAAATAAGAAGGAAAGAAGAAAGAAAGAAAGAAGAAAGAAAGAAGTAAGAAAGAAAGAAGAAAGAAAGAACAATGAAAGAAGAAAGGAAGAAAAAGGAAGAAGAAAGGAAGAATAAAGGAAGAAGAGAGAAAGGAAGAAGAAAGAAAGAAGAAAGAAAGCAGAAAGAAAGAGGAAAGAAAGAAGAAAGAAGAAAGAAAGAAGAAAGAAAGAAGAAAGAAAGAAGAAAGAAAGAAGAAAGGAAGAAGAAAGGAAGAAAGAAGAAAGAAAGAACAAAGAAAGAAAGAAGAAAGAAAGAAGAAAGAAAGAAGAAAGAAAGATGTTACAAAGAAAGAAGAAAGAAAGAAAGAAGAAAGAAAGAAGTAAGAAATATGTAAGAAAGAATGAAGAATGGAAGAAGAAAGAAAGAAGAGAGAAAGAAGAGAGAAGGAAGAAAGAAAGAAGAAAGAAAGAAGAAAGAAAGAAGAAAGAAAGAAGAAAGGAAGAAGAAAGGAAGAAAGAAGAAAGAAAGAACAAAGAAAGAAAGAAGAAAGAAAGAAGAAAGAAAGAAGAAAGAAAGATGTTAGAAAGAAAGAAGAAAGAAAGAAAGAAGAAAGAAAGAAGTAAGAAATATGTAAGAAAGAATGAAGAAAGGAAGAAGAAAGAAAGAAGAGAGAAAGAAGAGAGAAGGAAGAAAGAAAGAAGAAAGAAAGAAGAAAGAAAGAAAGAAAGAAGAAAGAAAGAAAGAAGAAAGGAAGAATGAAGAAAGAAAGAAAGAAGAAATAAAGAGAAAAGAAACAAAGAAGAAAAAAAGAAGAAAGAAAGAAGTAAGAAAGAAGTAGAAAGAAGTAAGAAAGAAAGAAGAAAGGAAGAAGAAAGGAAGAAGAAAGGAAGAAAGAAGATAGAAAGAACGAAGAAAGAAAGAAGAAAGAAAGAAGAAAAAGAAGAAAGAAAGATGTTAGAAAGAAAGAAGAAAGAAAGAAAGAAGAAAGAAAGATAAAAGAAACAAAGAAGAAAGAAAGAAAGAAAGAAAGAAGAAAGAAAGAAGAGAGAAAGGAGAAAGTTTGAAGAATGAAAGAAGAAATAAAGAAGAAAGAAAGGAAGAAGAAAGGAAGAATAAAGGAAGAAGAAAGGAAGAAGAAAGAAAGAAGACAGAAAAAAGAAAGAAAGAAGAAAGATAGAAGAAAGAAATAAGAAAGAAGGAAAGAAGAAGAAAGGAAGAATAACGAAAGAAGAAAGAAAGAAGAAAGAAAGAAAGCAGAAAGAAAGAGGAAAGAAAGAAGAAAGAAGAAAGAAAGAAGAAAGAAAGAAGAAAGAAAGAAGAAAGAAAGAAATAAGAAGGAAAGAAGAAAGAAAGAAAGAAGAAAGAAAGAAGTAAGAAAGATGTAAGAAATAAAGAAGGAAGAAAGAAGAAAAAAAGAAGGAAGAAAGAAGAAAGAAAGAAGAAAGGAAGAAGAAAGGAAGAAGAAATGAAGAAGAAAGGAAGAATAAAGAAAGAAGTAAGAAAGAAGTAAGAAAGAAGTAAGAAAGTAGTAAGAAAGAAGAAGGAAAGAAGAAAGAAAGAAAGAAAGAAAGAAAGAAAGAAAGTAAGTAAGAAAGAAAGAAGAAGGAAAGAAGTAAGAAAGAAGAAAGATGTAAGAAAGAAGTTAGAAAGAAAGAAGAAAGGAAGAAGAAAGGAAGAAGAAAGGAAGAAAGAAGAAAGAACGAAGAAAGAAAGAAGAATGAAAGGAGAAAGAAAGAATTAGGAAAGAATGAAGAAAGAAAGAAATATGAAAGAAAGAAGAAAGAAAGAAAGAAAGAAGAAAGAAAGAAGAAAGAAAGAAGAAAGTAAGTAAGAAAGATGAAAGTAAGAAAGAAAAAAGACTGAAGAAATGAAGAAGTAAGAAGGAAGTAAGAAAGAAGTAAGAAAGAAAGAAGAAAGAAAGAATAAAGAAAGAAGAGAGAAAGAAAGAAGAAAGAAAGAAAGAAGAAAAATATAAGAAAGAAAGAAGAAAGAAACAAAGAAGAAAGAAACAAAGAAGAAAAGAAAGAAGAAAGAAAGAAGAAAGAAGGAAGAAAGAAGAAAGAAAGAAGAAAGAAAGAAAGAGGAAAGAAAGAATAAAGAAAGAAGAAAGGAAGAAGAAAGGAAGAAGAAATGAAGAATAAAGAAAAAAAAAGAAAGAAGAAAGAAAGAAGAAAGAAAGAAGAAAGAAAGAAAGAAGAAAGGAAGAAGAGAGAAAGGAGAAAAATAGAAGAAAGACAGAAGAAAGAAAGAAGAAAGAAAGAAGAAAGAAAGAAGAAAGAAAGAAGAAAGGAAGAAGAAAGGAAGAAAGAAGAAAGAAAGAACAAAGAAAGAAAGAAGAAAGAAAGAAGAAAGAAAGAAGAAAGAAAGATGTTACAAAGAAAGAAGAAAGAAAGAAAGAAGAAAGAAAGAAGTAAGAAATATGTAAGAAAGAATGAAGAAAGGAAGCAGAAAGAAAGAAGAGAGAAAGAAGAGAGAAGGAAGAAAGAAAGAAGAAAGAAAGAAGAAAGAAAGAAGAAAGAAAGAAGAAAGGAAGAAGAAAGGAAGAAAGAAGAAAGAAAGAACAAAGAAAGAAGAAAGAAAGAAGAAAGAAAGAAGAAAGAAAGATGTTAGAAAGAAAGAAGAAAGAAAGAAAGAAGAAAGAAAGAAGTAAGAAATATGTAAGAAAGAATGAAGAAAGGAAGAAGAAAGAAAGAAAGAGAAAGAAGAGAGAAGGAAGAAATAAAGAAGAAAGAAAGAAGAAAGAAAGAAAGAAAGAAAGAAGAAAGAAAGAAAGAAGAAAGGAAGAATGAAGAAAGAAAGAAAGAAGAAATAAAGAGAAAAGAAACAAAGAAGAAAGAAAGAAAGAAGAAAGAAAGAACAAAGAAAGAAGAAAGAACAAAGAAAGAAGCAAGAAAGAAGAAGGAAAGAAAGAAGAAAGAAGAAAGAAAGAAGAAAGAAAGAAGAGAGAAAGGAGAAAGATAGAAGAAAATAGAAGAAAGAAAGAAGAAAGAAAGAAGAAAGAAAGAAGAAAGAAGAAAGAAAGAAGAAAGAAAGAAGAAAGTAAGTAAGAAAGATGAAAGTAAGAAAGAAAAAAGACTGAAGAAGTGAAGAAGTAAGAAGGAAGTAAGAAAGAAGTAAGAAAGAAAGAAGAAAGAAAGAATAAAGAAAGGAGAGAGAAAGAAAGAAGAAAGAAAGAAAGAAGAAAAATATAAGAAAGAAAGAAGAAAGGAACAAAGAAGAAAAGAAAGAAGAAAGAAAGAAGAAAGAAGGAAGAAAGAAGAAAGAAAGAAGAAAGAAAGAAAGAGGAAAGAAAGAATAAAGAAAGAAGAAAGGAAGAAGAAAGGAAGAAGAAATGAAGAATAAAGAAAAAAAAAGAAAGAAGAAAGAAAGAAGAAAGAAAGAAGAAAGAAAGAAGAAAGGAAGAAGAAAGGAAGAAAGAAGAAAGAAAGAACAAAGAAAGAAAGAAGAAAGAAAGAAGAAAGAAAGAAGAAAGAAAGATGTTACAAAGAAAGAAGAAAGAAAGAAAGAAGAAAGAAAGAAGTAAGAAATATGTAAGAAAGAATGAAGAATGGAAGAAGAAAGAAAGAAGAGAGAAAGAAGAGAGAAGGAAGAAAGAAAGAAGAAAGAAAGAAGAAAGAAAGAAGAAAGAAAGAAGAAAGGAAGAAGAAAGGAAGAAAGAAGAAAGAAAGAACAAAGAAAGAAAGAAGAAAGAAAGAAGAAAGAAAGAAGAAAGAAAGATGTTAGAAAGAAAGAAGAAAGAAAGAAAGAAGAAAGAAAGAAGTAAGAAATATGTAAGAAAGAATGAAGAAAGGAAGAAGAAAGAAAGAAGAGAGAAAGAAGAGAGAAGGAAGAAAGAAAGAAGAAAGAAAGAAGAAAGAAAGAAAGAAAGAAGAAAGAAAGAAAGAAGAAAGGAAGAATGAAGAAAGAAAGAAAGAAGAAATAAAGAGAAAAGAAACAAAGAAGAAAAAAGAAGAAAGAAAGAAGTAAGAAAGAAGTAGAAAGAAGTAAGACAGAAAGAAGAAAGGAAGAAGAAAGGAAGAAGAAAGGAAGAAAGAAGATAGAAAGAACGAAGAAAGAAAGAAGAAAGAAAGAAGAAAAAGAAGAAAGAAAGATGTTAGAAAGAAAGAAGAAAGAAAGAAAGAAGAAAGAAAGATAAAAGAAACAAAGAAGAAAGAAAGAAAGAAAGAAAGAAGAAACAAAGAAGAGAGAAAGGAGAAAGTTTGAAGAATGAAAGAAGAAATAAAGAAGAAAGAAAGGAAGAAGAAAGGAAGAATAAAGGAAGAAGAAAGGAAGAAGAAAGAAAGAAGAAAGAAAAAAGAAAGAAAGAAGAAAGATAGAAGAAAGAAAAAAGAAAGAAGGAAAGAAGAAGAAAGGAAGAATAATGAAAGAAGAAAGAAAGAAGAAAGAAAGAAAGCAGAAAGAAAGAGGAAAGAAAGAAGAAAGAAGAAAGAAAGAAGAAAGAAAGAAGAAAGAAAGAAATAAGAAGGAAAGAAGAAAGAAAGAAAGAAGAAAGAAAGAAGTAAGAAAGATGTAAGAAATAAAGAAGGAAGAAAGAAGAAAAAAAGAAGGAAGAAAGAAGAAAGAAAGAAGAAAGAAAGAAAGAGGAAAGAAAGAATAAAGAAAGAAGAAAGGAAGAAGAAAGGAAGAAGAAATGAAGAATAAAGAAAAAAAAAGAAAGAAGAAAGAAAGAAGAAAGAAAGAAGAAAGAAAGAAGAAAGGAAGAAGAAAGGAAGAAAGAAGAAAGAAAGAACAAAGAAAGAAAGAAGAAAGAAAGAAGAAAGAAAGAAGAAAGAAAGATGTTACAAAGAAAGAAGAAAGAAAGAAAGAAGAAAGAAAGAAGTAAGAAATATGTAAGAAAGAATGAAGAATGGAAGAAGAAAGAAAGAAGAGAGAAAGAAGAGAGAAGGAAGAAAGAAAGAAGAAAGAAAGAAGAAAGAAAGAAGAAAGAAAGAAGAAAGGAAGAAGAAAGGAAGAAAGAAGAAAGAAAGAACAAAGAAAGAAAGAAGAAAGAAAGAAGAAAGAAAAGAAAGAAAGATGTTAGAAAGAAAGAAGAAAGAAAGAAAGAAGAAAGAAAGAAGTAAGAAATATGTAAGAAAGAATGAAGAAAGGAAGAAGAAAGAAAGAAGAGAGAAAGAAGAGAGAAGGAAGAAAGAAAGAAGAAAGAAAGAAGAAAGAAAGAAAGAAAGAAGAAAGAAAGAAAGAAGAAAGGAAGAATGAAGAAAGAAAGAAAGAAGAAATAAAGAGAAAAGAAACAAAGAAGAAAAAAAGAAGAAAGAAAGAAGTAAGAAAGAAGTAGAAAGAAGTAAGAAAGAAAGAAGAAAGGAAGAAGAAAGGAAGAAGAAAGGAAGAAAGAAGATAGAAAGAACGAAGAAAGAAAGAAGAAAGAAAGAAGAAAAAGAAGAAAGAAAGATGTTAGAAAGAAAGAAGAAAGAAAGAAAGAAGAAAGAAAGATAAAAGAAACAAAGAAGAAAGAAAGAAAGAAAGAAAGAAGAAAGAAAGAAGAGAGAAAGGAGAAAGTTTGAAGAATGAAAGAAGAAATAAAGAAGAAAGAAAGGAAGAAGAAAGGAAGAATAAAGGAAGAAGAAAGGAAGAAGAAAGAAAGAAGACAGAAAAAGAAAGAAAGAAGAAAGATAGAAGAAAGAAATAAGAAAGAAGGAAAGAAGAAGAAAGGAAGAATAACGAAAGAAGAAAGAAAGAAGAAAGAAAGAAAGCAGAAAGAAAGAGGAAAGAAAGAAGAAAGAAGAAAGAAAGAAGAAAGAAAGAAGAAAGAAAGAAGAAAGAAAGAAATAAGAAGGAAAGAAGAAAGAAAGAAAGAAGAAAGAAAGAAGTAAGAAAGATGTAAGAAATAAAGAAGGAAGAAAGAAGAAAAAAAGAAGGAAGAAAGAAGAAAGAAAGAAGAAAGGAAGAAGAAAGGAAGAAGAAATGAAGAAGAAAGAAGAATAAAGAAAGAAGTAAGAAAGAAGTAAGAAGAAGTAAGAAAGTAGTAAGAAAGAAGAAGGAAAGAAGAAAGAAAGAAAGAAAGAAAGAAAGAAAGAAAGAAAGAAAGAAAGAAAGAAAGAAGAAGGAAAGAAGTAAGAAAGAAGAAAGATGTAAGAAAGAAGTTAGAAAGAAAGAAGAAAGGAAGAAGAAAGGAAGAAGAAAGGAAGAAAGAAGAAAGAACGAAGAAAGAAAGAAGAATGAAAGGAGAAAGAAAGAATTAGGAAAGAATGAAGAAAGAAAGAAATATGAAAGAAAGAAGAAAGAAAGAAAGAAAGAAGAAAGAAAGAAGAAAGAAAGAAGAAAGTAAGTAAGAAAGATGAAAGTAAGAAAGAAAAAAGACTGAAGAAATGAAGAAGTAAGAAGGAAGTAAGAAAGAAGTAAGAAAGAAAGAAGAAAGAAAGAATAAAGAAAGAAGAGAGAAAGAAAGAAGAAAGAAAGAAAGAAGAAAAATATAAGAAAGAAAGAAGAAAGAAACAAAGAAGAAAGAAACAAGAAGAAAAGAAAGAAGAAGAAAGAAGAAAGAAGGAAGAAAGAAGAAAGAAAGAAGAAAGAAAGAAAGAGGAAAGAAAGAATAAAGAAAGAAGAAAGGAAGAAGAAAGGAAGAAGAAATGAAGAATAAAGAAAAAAAAAGAAAGAAGAAAGAAAGAAGAAAGAAAGAAGAAAGAAGAAAGAAGAAAGGAAGAGAGAGAAAGGAGAAAAATAGAAGAAAGACAGAAGAAAGACAGAAGAAAGAAAGAAGAAAGAAAGAAGAAAGAAAGAAGAAAGAAGAAGAAAGGAAGAAAGAAGAAAGAAAGAACAAAGAAAGAAAGAAGAAAGAAAGAAGAAAGAAAGAAGAAAGAAAGATGTTACAAAGAAAGAAGAAAGAAAGAAAGAAGAAAGAAAGAAGTAAGAATATGTAAGAAAGAATGAAGAAAGGAAGCAGAAAGAAAGAAGAGAGAAAGAAGAGAGAAGGAAGAAAGAAAGAAGAAAGAAAGAAGAAAGAAAGAAGAAAGAAAGAAGAAAGGAAGAAGAAAGGAAGAAAGAAGAAAGAAAGAACAAAGAAAGAAGAAAGAAAGAAGAAAGAAAGAAGAAAGAAAGATGTTAGAAAGAAAGAAGAAAGAAAGAAGTAAGAAATATGTAAGAAAGAATGAAGAAAGGAAGAAGAAAGAAAGAAGAGAGAAAGAAGAGAGAAGGAAGAAATAAAGAAGAAAGAAAGAAGAAAGAAAGAAAGAAAGAAAGAAGAAAGAAAGAAAGAAGAAAGGAAGAATGAAGAAAGAAAGAAAGAAGAAATAAAGAGAAAAGAAACAAAGAAGAAAGAAAGAAAGAAGAAGAAAGAAAGAACAAAGAAAGAAGAAAGAACAAAGAAAGAAGCAAGAAAGAAGAAGGAAAGAAAGAAGAAAGAAGAAAGAAAGAAGAAAGAAAGAAAGAAGAAAGAAAGAAGAGAGAAAGGAGAAAGATAGAAGAAAATAGAAGAAAGAAAGAAGAAAGAAAGAAGAAAGAAAGAAGAAAGGAAGAAGAAAGGAAGAAGAAAGAAAGAAAGAAGAAAGAAAGAGGAAAGAAAGAAGAAAGAAGAAAGGAAGAAGAAAGAAAGAAGAAAGAAAGAAGAAAGAAAGAAGAAAGAAAGAAGAAAGAAAGAAAAAAGAATTAGGAAGGAAGAAAGAAGTAAGAAAAAAGCATGAAAGTAGTAACAAAGAAAGAAGAATAAAGAAAGAAAAAAGAAACAAGAAAGAAAGAACAAAGAAAGAAGAAAGAAAGAAGAAGAAAGAAGTAAGAATGAAAGAAGAAAGAAAGAAGAAAGAAAGAAAAATAAAGAAGAAAGAAGAAAGAACAAAGAAATATGAAAGAAGTAAGAAAGAAAGAAGTAAGAAAGAAATAAGAAAGATAGAAAGAAAGAAGAAAGAAAGAAATAAGAAAGGAAGAATGAAGAAAGAAACAAAGAAGAAAGAAAGAAAGAAAGAAGAAAGAAAGAAGAAAGAAAGAAAAAGAAAGAAAGAAGCAAGAAAGAAGAAAGAAAGAAAGAAGAAAGATAGAAGAAAGACAGAAGAAAGAAAGAAGAAAGAAAGAAGAAAGTAAGTAAGAAAGAAGAAAGTAAGAAAGAAAAAAGACTGAAGAAATGAAGAAGTAAGAAGGAAGTAAGAAAGAAGTAAGAAAGAAAGAAGAAAGAAAGAATAAAGAAAGAAGAGAGAAAGAAAGAAGAAAGAAAGAAAGAAGACAAATATAAGAAAGAAGAAGAAAGAAACAAAGAAGAAAGAAACAAAGAAGAAAAGAAAGAAGAAAGAAAGAAGAAAGAAGGAAGAAAGAAGAAAGAAAGAAGAAAGAAAGAAAGAGGAAAGAAAGAATAAAGAAAGAAGAAAGAAAGAAGAAAGAAGGAAGAAAGAAGAAAGAAAGAAGAAAGAAAGAAAGAAGAAAGAAAGAAGAGAGAAAGGAGAAAAATAGAAGAAAGACAGAAGAAAGAAAGAAGAAAGAAAGAAGAAAGAAAGAAGAAAGGAAGAAGAAAGGAAGAAGAGAGAAAGAAAGAAGAAAGAAGAAAGGAAGAAGAAAGACAGAAGAAAGAAAGAAGAAAGAAAGAAGAAAGAAAGAAGAAAGAAAAAAGAAAGAAGGAAAGAATAAAGAAATAAGAAAGAAGAAAGGAAGAAAGAAGAAAGAAAGGAGAAAGAAAGAAGAAAGGAAGAAGAAAGGAAGAAGAAAGGAAGAATAAAGAAAGAAGAAAGAAAGCAGAAATAAAGAAGAAAGAAAGAAGAAAGAAAGAAGAAAGGAAGAAGAAAGAAAGAAGAAAGGAAGAATGAAGAAAGAAAGAAAGAAGAAAGAAAGAAGAAAGAATGAAAGAAAGAAGAAATAAAGAAGAAAGAAGAAGAAAGAAGAAAGAAAGAAAGAAGAAAGAAAGAGGAAAGAAAGAATAAAGAAGGAAGAAAGAAAGAAGAAAGAAGAAAAAAAGAAGAAAGAAAGAAAGAAGAAATAAATAAAGAAGAAAGAAAGAAAGAAGAAAGAAAGAAGGAAGAAAGAAGAAAGGAAGAAGACAGAAAGAAGAAAGAAAGAAAGAAGAAAGAAAGAAAGAAGAAAGAAAGAAGAAAGAAAGAAAGAAGAAAGAAAGAAAGGATAAAGAAAGAAGAAAGAAAGAGAGAAGAAATAAAGAAAGAAGAAAGAAAGAAAGAAGAAAGAAAGAAAGAAAGAAAGAAAGAAAGAGGAAAGAAAGAAGAAAGAAAGAAGAAAGAAAGAAGAAAGAAAGACGAATGAAAGAAGGAAGAAAGAAGTAAGAAAGAAAGAAGAAAGAAAGAAGTAAGAATTAAGAAAGAAGTAAGAAAGAAGCAAGAAAGAAGAAAGAAAGAAAGAAGAAATAAATAAGAAAGAAAGAAAGAAGAAAGGAAAAGTAAGGAAGAAGAAAGAAAAAAGAAAGAAAGAAAGAATAAAGAAAGAAAGAAAAAAGAAAAAGAAAGAAAGAAAGAAGAAAGAAAGAAGAAAGAAAGAAGAAAGAAAGAAGAAAGAAAGATGTAAGAAAGTAGTAAGAAAGAAGTAAGAAAGAAGTAAGAAAGAAAGAAGAAAGAAAGAAAGAAAGAAGAAAGTAGAAAGAAAGAGAAGAAAGAAAGAAGAAAGGAAGAAAGAAGAAAGAAAGAAAGAAGAAAGAAGAAAGAAACAAGAAAGAAAGAAGAAAGTAAGAAAGAAAGAAGAAAGAAAGAAGAAAGAAAGAAGTAAGAAAGAAGTAAGAAAGAAAAAGAAAGAAGGAAGAAAGAAAGAAGAAAGAAAGTAGAAATAAAGAAGAAATAAAGAAGAAAGAAAAAAAGAAGACAGAAAGAAAGAAAAAAGAAAGAAAGAAAGATATAAGAAAGAATAAAGAAAGAAGAAAGAAAAAGAGAAAGAAAGAAGAAAGAAAGAAAGAAGTAAGAAAGAAGAAAGAAAGAAAGAGGAAAGAAAGAAAGAAAGAAGAAAGAAAGAATAAAGAAAGAAGAAAGAAAAAAGAAAGAAAGAAGAGAGAAAGAAAGAAAGAAAGAAAGAAGAAAGAAAGATAGAAGAAAGAAAGAAGAAAGGAAGAAGAAACAAAGAAAGAAAGAAGAAACAGAAAATGAAAGAAGAATGAAAAGAAGAAAAGAAAAAAAGGAGGAAGAAAGAAAGATGAAAGAAAGGAGAAAGAAAGAAGTAAGGAAGAAGAAAGAAAGAAAGAAGAAAGAAAGAAGAAAGAAAGAAGAACGAAAGAAGAAAGAAATAAGAACAAAAGAAAGAAGAATGAGAGAAGAAAGAAAGAAGAATGAAAGAAAAAAGTATGAAAGAAGTAAGAACGAAAGAATAAAGAAAGAAGAAAGAAAGAAGAAAGAAAGAAAGAAGAAAGAAAGAGGTAAGAAAGAAGTAAGAAAGAAAGAAGAAAGAAAGAAAGAAGTAAGAAAGAAGAAAGAAAGAAAAATGAAATAAAGAAGTAAGAAAGTAAGAAGAAAGGATGAAGAAAGAAAGAAGAAGAAAGAAAGAAAGAACAAAGAAAGAAGAAAGAAAAGAAAGTAGAAAGAAAGAAGAAAGAAAGAAGAAAGAAAGAAGAGAGAAAGAAGAAAGATGAAAGAAAGAAAGAAGAAAGAAAGAAGAAAGAAAGAAGAAAGAAAGAAGAAAGAAAGAAGAAAGAAAGAAAGAAGAAAGAAAGAAAGAAAGAAGACAGAAAGAAGAAAGAAAGAAAGAAGAAAGAAAGAAGAAAGAAGAAGAAAGAAAGAGGTAAGAAAGAAGTAAGAAAGAAAGAAGAAAGAAAAAATGAAAGAAGAAAGAATGAAGAAAGAAAAAAGAAAGAAGTAAGAAAGAAGTAAGAAGGAAAGAAGAAAGAAAACAAAGAAAGAAGAAGGAAAGAAGAAAGAAATAAGAAAGAAAGAAAGAAGAATGAAAGAAAGAAGTAAGAAAGAAGTAAGAAAGAAAGAAGAAAGAAAGAAGAAAGAAAGAAGTAAGAAAGAAAGAAGAAAGAAAGAAGAAAGAAAGAAGAAAGAAAGAAAGAAGAAAGAAAGAAGAAAGAAAGAAAGAAGAAAGAAAGAGTTAAGAAAGAAGTAAGTAAGAAAGAAGAAAGAAAGAAAGAATTAAGAAAGAAGAAAGAAAGAAGAACGAAAGAAGAAAGAATGAAAGAAGAAAGAAAGAAAGAAGAAAGAAAGAAGAAAGAAAGAAGAAAGAAAGAAGAAAGAAAGAAGAAAGAAAGAAGAAAGAAAGAAAGAAGAAAGAAAGAGGTAAGAAAGAAGTAAGTAAGAAAGAAGAAAGAAAGAAAGAAGTAAGAAAGAAGAAAGAAAGAAAGAAGAAAGAAAGAAGAAAGAAAGAAGAAAGAAAGAGGTAAGAAAGAAGTAAGAAAGAAAGAAGAAAGAAAGAAGTAAGAAAGAAGAAAGAAAGAAAGAAGAAAGAAAGAAAGAAGAAATAAAGAAAGAAGAGATAAAGAAAGAAGAAGGAAAGAAGAAAGGAAGAAAGAAGAAAGAAAGAAAGATAGAAGAAAGAAAGAAAGAAGAAAGAAAGAAGAAAGAAAAAATGAAAGAAGAAAGAATGAAGAAAGAAAAAGAAAGAAGTAAGAAAGAAGTAAGAAGGAAAGAAGAAAGAAAAGAAAGAAAGAAGAACGAAAGAAGAAAGAAATAAGAAAGAAAGAAAGAAGAATGAAAGAAGAAAGAAAGAACAATGAAAGAAAGAAGTAAGAAAGAAGTAAGAAAGAAAGAAGAAAGAAAGAAGAAAGAAAGAAGTAAGAAAGAAAGAAGAAAGAAAGAAGAAAGAAAGAAGAAAGAAAGAAAGAAGGAAGAAAGAAGAAAGAAAGAAAGAAGAAAGAAAGAGGTAAGAAAGAAGTAAGTAAGAAAGAAGAAAGAAAGAAAGAATTAAGAAAGAAGAAAGAAAGAAGAACGAAAGAAGAAAGAATGAAAGAAGAAAGAAAGAAAGAAGAAAGAAAGAAGAAAGAAAGAAGAAAGAAAGAAGAAAGAAAGAAAGAAGAAAGAAAGTGGTAAGAAAGAAGTAAGTAAGAAAGAAGAAAGAAAGAAAGAAGTAAGAAAGAAGAAAGAAAGAAAGCAGAAAGAAAGAAGAAAGAAAGAAGAAAGAAAGAGGTAAGAAAGAAGTAAGAAAGAAAGAAGAAAGAAAGAAGTAAGAAAGAAGAAAGAAAGAAAGAAGAAAGAAAGAAAGAAGAAATAAAGAAAGAAGAGATAAAGAAAGAAGAAGGAAAGAAGAAAGGAAGAAAGAAGAAAGAAAGAAAGATAGAAGAAGAAAGAAAGAAGAAAGAAAGAAGAAAGAAAAAATGAAAGAAGAAAGAATGAAGAAAGAAAAAGAAAGAAGTAAGAAAGAAGTAAGAAGGAAAGAAGAAAGAAAAAGAAAGAAAGAAGAACGAAAGAAGAAAGAAATAAGAAAGAATGAAAAAAGAAAGAAAGAACAATGAAAGAAAGAAGTAAGAAAGAAGTAAGAAAGAAAGAAGAAAGAAAGAGAGAAAGAAGACAGAAAGAAGAAAGAAAGAAAGAAGAAAGAAAGAAGAAAGAAAGAAGAAAGAAAGAGGTAAGAAAGAAGTAAGAAAGAAAGAAGAAAGAAAGAAGTAAGAAAGAAGTAAGTAAGAAAGAAGAAAGAAAGAAAGAATTAAGAAAGAAGAAAGAAAGAAGAACGAAAGAAGAAAGAATGAAAGAAGAAAGAAAGAAAGAAGAAAGAAAGAAGAAAGAAAGAAGAAAGAAAGAAAGAAGAAAGAAAGAGGTAAGAAAGAAGTAAGTAAGAAAGAAGAAAGAAAGAAAGAAGTAAGAAAGAAGAAAGAAAGAAAGAAGAAAGAAAGAAGAAAGAAAGAAGAAAGAAAGAGGTAAGAAAGAAGTAAGAAAGAAAGAAGAAAGAAAGAAGTAAGAAAGAAGAAAGGAAGAAAGAAGAAAGAAAGAAAGAAGAAATAAAGAAAGAAGAGATAAAGAAAGAAGAAGGAAAGAAGAAAGGAAGAAAGAAGAAAGAAAGAAAGATAGAAGAAAGAAAGAAGAAAGAAAGAGGAAAGAAAAATGAAAGAAGAAAGAATGAAGAAAGAAAAAAGAAGAAGTAAGAAAGAAGTAAGAAGAAAGAAGAAAGAAAAAGAAAGAAAGAAGAACGAAAGAAGAAAGAAATAAGAAAGAAAGAAAGAAGAATGAAAGAAGAAAGAAAGAACAATGAAAGAAAGAAGTAAGAAAGAAGTAAGAAAGAAAGAAGAAAGAAAGAAGAAAGAAAGAAGTAAGAAAGAAAGAAGAAAGAAGTAAGAAGTAAGACTTCTTTCTTACTTCTTTCTTACTTTCTTCTTGCTTTCTTTCTGCTTCTTTCTTTCTTCTTTCTTCTTTCTTTGTTCTTTCTTTCTTCTTTCTTTCTTTCTTTCTTCTTTCTTCTTTCTTTCTTCTTTCTTTCTTTCTTCTTTCTTCCTTTCTTCTTTCTTTATTCTTTCTTTCTTTCTTTCTTCTTTCTTCCTTTCTTCTTTCATTCTTTCTTCTTTCGTTCTTTCTTCTTCCTTCTTTCTTCTTTCTTTCTTTCTCTCTATTTTCTTTCTTCTTTCTTTCTTCTTTCATTCTTCTTTCTTTATTTCTTATTTCTTCCTTTTTTCTTTCTTCTTTCTTACTTCTTTATTTCTTTTTCCTTTCTTCTTTCTTTCTTACTTCTTTCTTTCTTCTTTCTTTCTTACTACTTTATTTCTTTCTTCTTTCTGTCTTCTTTCTTTCTTCTTTCTTTCTTATTTTTTTCTTTTTTCTTTCTTTCTTCTTCCTTTCTTTCTTCTTTCTTTCTTCTTTCTTTCTTTCTTGTTTCTTTCTTCTTTCTTTCTTCCTTCTTTCTACTTTCTTTCTACTTTCTTCTTTCTTTCTTTCTTCTTTCTTTCTTTCTTTTTTCTTCTTTCTTTCTTCCTTCTTTCTTACTTCTTTCTTTCTTTTTTCTTTCTTTCTTATTTCATTCTTCTCTCTTTCTTTCTTCTTCCTTTCTTTTGACTTTCTTTCTTATTTCTTTCTTCTTTCTTTCTTCTTTCTTTCTTTCTTCTTCCTTTCTTCTTTCTTTCTTCCTTCTTTCTTTCCTCTTTCTTTCTCCTTTCTTTCGTTCTTCTTTCTTTCTTTTTTCTTACTTCTTTCTTTCTTTCTTCTTTCTTTCTCCTTTCTTTCTTTCTTCTTTCTTTCTTTTTTTTACTTCTTTCTTACTTCTTTCTTTCTTTTTTCTTACTTCTTTCTTCTTTCTTTCTTTTTTATTACTTCTTTCTTACTTCTTTCTTTCTTCTTTCTTTCTTCTTTCTTTCTTACTTCTTTCTTACTTCTTTCTTTCATTATTCTTTCTTTCTTCTTTCATTCTTCTTTCTTTCTTTCTTATTTCTTTCTTCTTTCATTCTTCTTTCTTTCTTCTTTCTTTCTTACTTCTTTCTTTCATTATTCTTTCTTACTTCTTTCTGTCTTCTTTCTTTCTTGTTTCTTTCTTTCTTATTTCTTTCTTCTCTCTTTCTTCTTTCTTTCTTCTTTGTTTCTGCTTTCTTTCGTCTTTCTTTCTTACTTCTTTCTTTCTTTTTTCTTTCTTTCTGATATCATTCTTCCCTCCTTCTTTCTTTCAACTTTCTTTCTTCTTTCTTTCTTCTTTATTTCTTCTTTCTTTTTTCGTTCTGTCTTCTTTCTTTCTTCTTTCTTTCTTTCTTTTTTCTTCTTTCTTTCTTACTTCTTTCTTTCTTCTTTCTTTCTTCTTCCTTTCTTCTTTCTTTCTTACTTCTTTCTTTCTTCTTTCTTTCCTCTTTCTTTCTTCTTCCTTTCTTCTTTCTTTCTTACTTCTTTCTTTCTTCTTTCTTTCTTCTTACTTTGTTCTTTCTTTCTTTCTTCTTTCTTCTTTCTTCTTTCTTTCTTCTTTCTTTCTTCCTTATTTCTTTCTTTTTTCTTTCTTGCCTATTTCTTTATTCTCTCTTTCTTTCTTTATTTCTTCTTTCTTTCTTTCTTTCTTTTTTATTTCGACTTTCTTTCTACTTTCTTTCTTCTTTCTTTCTTCTTTCTTTCTTACTTCTTTCTTACTTCTTTCTTTCATCTTTCTTTCTTCTTTCTTCTTTCTTTCTTCTTTTTTCATCTTTCCTTCTTACGTCTTTCTTACTTCTTTCTTTCTTCTTTCTTTCTTTTTTCTTTCTTTCTTCTTTCTTTCTTCTTTCTTTCTTTTTTCTTTCTTTCTTCTTTCTTTCTTAATTCATTCCTACTTCTTTCTTCTTTCTTCTTTCTTCTTTCTTACTTCTTTCTTTCTTACTTCTTTCTTAGTTCTTTCTTTCATCTTTCTTCTTTCTTTCTTCTTTCATTCTTCTTTCTTTCTTTCTTTTTTCTTTCTTCTTTCATTCTTCTTTCTTTCTTCTTCCTTTCTTCATTCTTTCTTACTTCTTTCTTTCTTCTTTCTTTCTTTCTTCTTTCTTTCTTTTTCTTTTTTCTTCTTTCTTTCTTCTTTCTTTCTTTCTTCTTTCTTCTTTCTTTCTTTCTTCTTTCTTTCTTTCTCTCTTCTTTATTCCTTCTTTCTTTCTTCTTTCTTTCTTCCTTTTTTCTTCTTTCTTCTTCTTTCTTTCTTTCTTCTTTCTTCTTTCTTTCTTTCTTCTTTCTTTCTTACTTCCTTCCTACTTCTTTCTTTCCTCTTTCTTTCTTCTTTCTTTCTTTCTTCTTTCTTTCTTCTTTCTTTCTTTTTTCTTCTTTCTTCTTTCTTCTTTCTTCTTTCTTCTTTCTTTCTTTCTTCTTTCTTTCTTCTGACTTTCTTCTTTCTTTCTTCTTTCTTCCTGTCTTCTTTCTTTCTTTCTTCTTCCTTTCTTTTTTCTTTCTTCTTTCCTCTTTCTTTTTTTCTCCTTTTTTTCTTCTTTCTTCTATCTTTCTTCTTTCTTTCTTCTTTCTTTCTTCTTCCTTTCTTCTTTCTTTTTTCTTTCCGTCTTCTTTCTTTCTTCTTTCTTTCTTTCTTTTTTCTTACTTCTTTATTTCTTACTTCTTTCTTTCTTTTTCTTTCTTTCTTATTTCTTTCTTCTCTCTTTCTTTCTTCTTTCTTTCTTTCTTCTTTCTTTCTTCTTTCTTTCTTTCTTCTTTCTTTCTTCTTTCTTTCTTCTTCCTTTCTTCTTTATTTCTTTCTTATTTCTTTCTTCTTTCTTTCTTCTTTCTTTCTTTCTTTTTTCTATCTTCTTTCATTCTTCTTTCTTTCTTCTTTCATTCTTCTTTCTTTATTTCTTATTTCCTTCTTCTTTCGTTCTTTTTTCTTTCTTCTTTCTTTCTTCTTTATTTCATCTTTCTTCCTTTCTTCATTCTTTCTTTCTTTTTTTCTTACTTATTTCTTCTTTCTTTCTTTCTTCTTTCTTTCTCCTTTCTTTCTCCTTTCTTTCTTTCTTCTTCCTTTCTTCTTTCTTTCTTATTTCTATCTTCTTTCATTCTTCTTTCTTTCTTCTTTCTTTCTTTCTTCTTTCTTTCTTCTTTCTTTCTTTCTTCTTTCTTTCTTCTTCCTTTCTTCTTTCTTTCTTCTTTATTTCATCTTTCTTCCTTTCTTCATTCTTTCTTTCTTTTTTCTTACTTCTTTCTTCTTTCTTCCTTCATTCTTTCTTCTTTCTTTCTTCTTTCTTTCTTTCTTTCTTCTTTCTTTCCTCTTTCTTTCTTCTTTCTTACTACTTTCTTACTTCTTTCTTCCTTTCCTCTTTATTTCTTTCTTATTTTTTTCTTTCTTCTTTCTTTCTTCTTTCATTCTTCCTTCTTTCTTCCTTCTTTCTTCCTTCTTTCTTCTTTCTTTCTTCTTTCTTTCTTACTTCTTTCTTACTTCTTTCCTTCTTCTTTCATTCTTCCTACTTACTTCTTCCTTTCTTCTTTCTTCCTTCATTCTTTTTTCTTTCTTTCTTTCTTCTTTCTTTCTTTCCTCTTTCTTTTTTTCTTTCTTTCTTCTTTCTTTCTTATTTCTTTCTTCTTTCTTACTTCTTTCTTTCTTTCTTCTTTCTTTCTTCTTTCTCTCTTCTTTCTCTCTTCTTTTTTACTTCTTTCTTTCTTTCTTTCTTCTTTCTTTCTTTTTTCTCTCTTCTTTCTTTCTTTTTTCTTACTTCTTTCTTTCTTCTTTCTTTCTTCTTTCTTTCTTTCTTCTTTCGTTCTTCTTTCTTTCTTCTTTCTTCTGTCTTTCTTATTTCTTTTTTTCTTCTTTCTTCTTTCTTTCTTCTTTCTTTCTTTCTTTTTTCTTACTTCTTTCTTTCTTTCTTCTTTCTTTCTTACTTCTTTCTTAGCTCTTTGTTTCTTCTTCCTTTCTTTTTTCTTTCTTTCTTCTTTCTTTCTTCTCTCGTTCCTTCTTCTTCCTTTCTCTCTTCTTTCTTTCTTCTTTCAATTTTTCGTTCTTCTTTATTTCTTCCTTCTTTCTTTCTTTCTTTACCTCTTCTTTCTTACTTCTTTCTTTCTTCTTTCTTTCTTTCTTCTTTCTTTCTTTTTTCTTTCTTACTTCTTTCTTTCTTTCTTCTTTCTTTCTTACTTCTTTCTTAGCTCTTTGTTTCTTCTTCCTTTCTTCTTTCTTTTTTTCTTCTTTCTTTCTTCTTTCTTTTTCTTTCTTTCTTTCTTCTTTCTGTCTTCTTTCTTTCTTTCTTCTTTCTTTCTTCTTTCTTTCTTCTTTCTTTCTACTTTATTTCTTTCTTCTTTCTTTCTTTCTTCTTTCTTTCTTTCTTCTTTCTTCTTTCTCTCTTCTTTCTTTCTTTCTTCTTTCTTTCTTCTTTCTCTCTTCTTTCTTTCTTACTTATTTTCTTCTTTCTTTCTTACTTCTTTCTTTCTTCTTTCTTCTTTCTTCTTTTTCCTTTCTTCTTTCTCTCTCTTTCTTCTTTCTTCTTTCTTTCTTCTTTCTTTGTTCTTTCTTCTTTCTTCTTTCTTTCTTTCTTTCTTCTTTCTTTCTTCTGACTTTCTTCTTCTTTCTTATTTCTTTCTTATTTCTTTCTTCTTTCTTCTTTCTTTCTTTCTTTCTTTCCTTCTTTCTTTCTTTCTTTCTTTGTTTCTTTGTTTCTTTGTTTCTTTCTTTCTTCTTTCTTCTTTCTTTCTTTCTTTCTTTCTTTCTTTCTTTCTTTCTTTCTTTCTTTCTTTCTTTCTTTCTTTCTTCTTCCT